>NW_019235861.1:0-59575 GCF_002742605.1 Olea europaea var. sylvestris
AACATGGGCTAACATTAGAAATTCAAGATCCATTAACATAAATAGAATAACAATTATGAGTTGATAGTAATAAATTTAAGTGTAGTGTGAGGATGCGAAAATGTAGCAAATTTAGGCATTATACGTGTTTTCATTTGATAGACCATCTTAAAAGTAGAAGTCTCGTTTACGATGACATATCACGTAGACACCAATGGTGCTACTTATTCAGGTTATATAGCTGTTTGCACCTAACAATCATATTTCTCTTTCATTTTCTTCTACCCTCTAATTTGGTTCATAGAAGATGGTGTTCATTTGTACATTGCCATTGTGTACACAATTAATTTGGTCAGTGTGAAGGGTTGAAACAGTTTAATACATGGCATGAAATAAATTAGGGAAAATTGCAGCCGAGGTATCAAACATTTCGTTTATTAACAGACTTTGCCCAAACTTTTAGTTTGTGCCAACGGAGATACCAAACTTTTAAAAAATGAGTGGGTTCCGTCTGTTTGAACGCCAAAACCGTCAATTGACCCCTCTAATGATATTTTCAAGAATTTTCTCCAAATAAGTGAAGGGCAATCTGGCATTACACACATTTTCTTCCTATTATATACTTCACTGTTTATTTCCCTCCATTTCTTTAGGGAAAATTGCAATCGAGGTACCAAACATTTCGTTTATTAGTAGACTTTGCCCAAACCTTTAGTTTATGCCATCGGAGATACCAAACCTTTAAAAAATACGCAGTTCAAGTCCAAATTGACGGTTTCTGTCTGTTTGACCGTCAAAACCGTCAGTTGACCTCAAAAATTAAAAATTTAATAATTGTAACCAAATAAGGCAAGGTTAAAATTGTAACTTTATAATTTTAAATTTAAATATAAGAAATAAATAAAAATTATTTAAAAAGAAAAAAAAAACTAATCTCCATCTTCAATCTTCCCAATCCCCTTACCCCAAAAATCAAAACCATCTCCAACTGGTGGCGGGGGGTCGGCACCACCCCGGTGCAGCCGGCAACCGAGGAACAGTGAAAAATCCAACCAAATTGAAGATTATGAAACTGATACCCTAACTTGGCATCTTTATGCAATTTTGTACAGTGCTACAACTAGCCATTTCACTCACACTCTATCTTGTCATTTCACTGCAATTCTGCCATAGTCAACCTCACTGCAAACTTTTTCTTTTTACCCTCTTTGCACCAAAATCCCCAGCTATTTAACCCTCTTTCCCCCTTCTCAATCCCAAATCCGTCGACCAAGCATAAACAATGAAATTTGAATTCTGGGTTTGTTGATTATTTGGATTTTGTGGAATAATCTGTCGAAGTATGGTGGCACCATCAACGGTGGTAGTGATGAGACGAAGGAACAACAGAGGTGGCAGTCGGAAGAAGAAGAAGGCAATTTTGGGTTTGGACTTGGTGGTTCCTAGATGGGATACGGCGAAGTCGCCAGGGCGAATGGACGCAAGCACGGCACAGCGGAAGAGGGCGAGATCGTCAAAAAAATCAGATGGATGGTGGTGGTGCAATGGGTAACGATGTCCGGGAAGGGTGGGTTCTAGTTTTTTTCTTTTAGGGTTTGGGTGGGATGGATGGGTGTGGGATGAGTGAAGAAGATGAAGTGGATTTTGTATTTTAATTGTTTTATTATAGGAAATATAAATTTACCGTTTTAACCTTTTAAAATTAGTCTAATTTTGGTTAAATTGTTGACTTTTGGTCAACTAACAGATGAACTAACAGTTTCCGTTAAGTTGGACTTCAAGTGAGTATTTTTTAAAGGTTTAGTACCGTGGTTGGCACAAACTAAAGGTTTGAGCAAAGTCTGCTAATAAGCGAAAGGTTTGGTACCTCGGATGCAATTTTCCCATTTCTTTAACACTATATTACCTCCTTCCTTCTCTCTCACGGGTAGTCAAAAAAAAATATGTATATCAGCACGCACATGGAGTTGAATCTATGCAGATGTGGTTTCCCGGTGCAGATGAAGACCTCGTTGATAAACCTGAACCTGAACCTTGGAAGAAGATTTCTCACTTGTCCTCGAAGCCAAGATGTGGGTGGATGCTCCTTCTTTATGTGGTGTGACCCTCCAATGTGTGAGAGATCGAAGGAACTGATTCCTGGTTTATTACGAGCTAGGAGGGAAATGGAAGCTAAAATCAACACCCTTCAAGCAACAAGACCAAATGGGTGGAAGATCTGGCTCTTCGGCTTTGTGTGTGGAGTGTTTGCAAAATGGGTTTGTTCTTAAGTATGTAGGGTCAAATTGTAGGATTTTAGTATTTAGTTCCAGAAATTTGAGTTTAGGGTTTCGACAAGGAGCCATGTGCTAGATGTTGTGAACTGCATATGTAAAAAGGAAAAATTGTGTTGTACCTTTTTACTTGAAATGAAGTGCCCCGTTTTTCTTGTACTTAATGCTGCCTTAATAGGTGATAACGATCTTTTACTGACCTCTATGTAAAATGCGAAATTAAAAGAGCTGATTACAATCCAAACTTATTTGAAAAAGGTGCAGTATAAGTACCAAATTTTATAACGATTCACAAAATCAATACCAAACATTTTCTAATGGTTTCAGACAGAATACCAAACTTTTAAAAACATTTCAGTAAAAGTACCAAACGTTTGATAATACTTTCAGATGAAGTATCAAACATTTTCATATATTTCCTAATCACCTGCACATCAGATCTTACGAATACAATTTCAGAAACTAACGACAACTAGCAGAAACATAATGCAAGTCATTCGACATCAACATTATCATCACATTCAATAATTTCATCAGAAATTCCAGTTACATCTACAAAATAACAGCATTGGAAGCACATATTTCCAGTTCAGTTTACAAAAAATCACAACATTTTCCCAAAAAAGTAACTATACAAGAGAAACCACATGATGTTCAAGATTTCGATCCTCTATTGTTGGACTTCTTTGTCTGTGACTTGGATGTTTCCGTTGAATGTGTTTTTCTCTCCCCTTAGCTGATCTGGTATGTGTATCCTTTTAGGACTCTGTTTGTGTGGTTGGTTGAGACTGTTGCTGTGAACTATTTTCACCAGGCAGTGCCCCCTTACAGCTTCTTTTGTTATGTCCAGACCCTCCACAGCGTTTATACGTCATCTTCATGCCAGTCATTCCCATCTTAACTCCTGTAGGTGGCTTTGCCTGTGACCTCTTCCTTATTTTCTGGGTCTGCCAGCCTGTTTTCTCTTCTAAGGTTGATTGAGAGGATGCTTTCCCAATTCTGGCCACAGTTCAGGCCCTGACATCGAGTGGATCACTGGGGAGTAACACTTAAGGTATGTTTCCTTGCTATACCATGGGTCGATGTACTCATATATGCCAATATCCCTTGAAAGCATGCCTGATATTGCATGGGGGCATGGTATTCCAGTGAACTGCCATTTTCTGCATGCACATGCATGTTTTGTCAAGTCAACACTCCACCTCAAATCGTCTCTGCTGCTTATCTCAAACTTATGGTTGCCTACATAGAGTGCCTTCAAGTACCTTGCCTCAGAAGTAGCATTCTCAATGATTTTCACAATTCTTGGCCCGAATGCATGATCCCACCTCTGTGCTGCTTCCCTTTTTACATTCATCCTTATCATTTGTTGATGCCAAATTTTCTCTAGCATCGAGATGATGGGCCTATCTCTGGCAACAACAATAGAAGAATTGAATGCCTCACACAAATTATTAAGAAGAATATCACATCTCGAATGCTCTTCAAAATGGGATCTGGTCCACTGGGAAGGAGGTTTTTCAAGGAACCAGTTGTAAGCCTCTTCACTTATGTCTTTTAACTCATTCATTGCACTCTTCCATTCTGGCACTGTTGTTGCCCTTGCTGCAGTCCAAAATAGGTTCTTAAGGACCAGACCTTTGTGTGCCAAGGTGAAATTGCTATAAAGATGTCTAGCACAACACCTATGTTCTGCTCCTTCACAGTATTGACTTATGGAATCCATCAAACCCTTTTGTTTGTTGGAAATGAATGTCCAAACTCAAGGGTTGTGCATCCCTATGTCATGAACTAACAATTCCATGAACCATTGCCAATTTGTTTTGTTCTCTGCATCCACAACTGCCCATGCTAACGGGAACATACAGCCTTAAACCCTTCCTTACAAGCCCCTATGCAGACAGATGTACAATCTCTTAAAAGTATGTCCCGAGCCTTCGATTTACACTGTACTGCCTGGATTTATTCTCTTCAATTCCTCACCGTAATCCCATAAAATTTTTTACTGCTAAGCTACAATCACATTGATAATTTCTGCACATTTCGATCTTGTCCTGTAGAACTGATGCTTTGAAATCTCAAACATGCAGTCCTCTTTCACAGTCTCCATAAAACTACTCATTGGAATGTTGGGATCAGACTAAATTTTCTCACGTATTTCTTTGCCAGAAAACCTGAATTAACCCTTTTATTTTGCCACACCATGGTACATGTGTGCTTATCTACCAATGTATATATTCTAAAACTCTTGTCGAGTTGTTGGTACGCATACAGAACCCAAGGGCAATTATCTTGACATCGAACTCCCAACTATGTCCTCATATTTTTCACGTATCTTAGTTGCCTAGAATTTTTGACTGAGTATTGAACTACTGCATTCCTTAGAATCTTGACGTTGTCGAATTTCATCCCTGGCAAAAATGAACATAGCATACTATCATAAATTTCTTCAATCAAGAGAACAATGTACATGTTAAACAAAACAAATGCTTTACCTAGCTTGAATTGTGGATCATCCATATCGGTTGCAAGGTTAAACCAGCACACATTCTTCCTTCTAGCAAATGATCCCTCAACCTCCGTATCACTGGGTAAGCTTCTAAGCTCATTGGAGTCTTCATAGTCTGCTCCAGATTCTTCCCAGCAGCTGCCTTACCTTCCTGCTCATCCCTTACACCTTCCTGCTCACTCCTTACACTAATGTCAAAACTTTCACTCAACCTGAAATATGTGTTTTCATCATTATCATCAACAACAATATTTTCTTCTTGCTAGTACTCCGTTCCTCTCCCAAAATACCCTCCTCATATTCATCATCTTGCTCAGGATCATCATGTTCCACACCAGTTTCAACAACCGGTATGTCAACATGCGGTTTATCAAGCTCCACATCAGTTTCAGCAACCTGCACCTCTGGTTCGACATCATGCAACTCATGTTCAGCAGCCTACACCTCATGCTGAGCCTGCTGTTGTGGTTCAGAAGCATGCACATCAATTTCAGCAGCCTGCACCTCTGCTTCGGCATCATGTTCAGCAGCCTACGCCTCTTGTTCAGCAACATGCAACTCCTGTTGAGCCTGCTGCTGTGGTTCAGAAGCATGCACATCAGTTTCAGCAGTTTGTACCACTGTTTTAGCGTCATGCAACTCATGTTCAGACCTCAGCTGTGGTTCAAAATTACGTGGTTTCTCTGGTTCAGCAGCATGCACTTCTGGTTCATGTGAGTCTACTTCAGCCCTTATAAAATCAACCTCTGTATACTCATGCTCTGTTCCATGCACTATAACCTCTTCGACGTCATCTCCTGTAAGGAAAACTTCCTCTTCACCTGCTTCCATGTCATCTACTTCATCAACTACATACACGTCATCACGTTCTACTGATTCATCATAAATCTCAACAGCATAGCATGATTGCTGCTCATTTAATGCTTCACTAGACTTTTGAACCTTCACCAACTCCTCACCAGTCTCACAATCAAACACTTGAACATCCTTTTGTTCTGTTTCATCCCAAGGCAACTCCAAAACTTCAACTACAGGCAAGCAATACAGTTTAACTGTCCTATTATCACCAAGCCACTTCACTAAGTTCATGAAATCTAAGTCTTTAACCAACCAAAATGAAGCTTCACTCATTCTTTTCTTCTCCATCTTGTACAGATATCTAATTCTATCAGAATATCCTAACATCTTCACGGCATTGTTCAAAAGAAATCTATTGAAGAAATCAAGGTCGATATAGTCTATATAACTTATTTTCCCATGCTCATACACAAAATTTCTCATCTTCTGAAATAAAATTCCACCGTGACAAAGCCGTATGCTGAAGTACTTTGAATTTTCCTCTGAAAAAACATCGAAAAAAATGAAGTTAAGCCCTAACCCTTTTCAGTTCGAGCAACGAACATGTACAGAAAAGATAATATACAAGCATTACGCTCTAATACACCAAATCACTTAAATTTTTGAATTTCCCAGTACGTGAAGACAATCGAATAGGTAAACATCATAATCATACAACTTTACACCGTAAACCCAAAAAAAGGGGAACACACTTACCATGCACGGGTTGGGAAAGAGAGCCTCGAATGTGGACTACAATGTCCACTGAATGTTCGCCTTCTTCAACGTATGTTTCGTCTTCTTCGTGGGTTTTCGCAGGATCTATAGTGGATGGTGAGTGGAATGAAGTTGCAACTAACGTGTTTGTTGTTGAGGAGGGAAATGTGTATAATGCCCAAATTGTCCTTCACTTATTTGGGAAAATTTCTTGAAAATATCATTAGAAGGGTCAACCGACGGTTTTGGCCGTCAAACAGACGGAAACCATCATTTTGGACTGGCCCCACTCATTTTTTAAAGGTTTGGTATCTCCGATGGCACAAACTAAAGATTTGGACAAAATCACCTCAGCTGCAATTTTCCCAATAAATTATATCATTTTGAGGGAATGGAGCAATAATATGCGTTCTATAGTAACAAATTCACAAGCACTAGAATACAAGATAAGGGAGAGATCACTTATCGACTCGACTCGGCTCAGCTCGAGAGATTATGCAAATCCCTGGAATATCAAATATAATTAACATTCCCTATTATCTTACACTTTCTATTTCACAAACTTGCATAAGAGCATGTACCATACAAAAAGTTGAATATCCACACAAGCATATCCAGTCACCAGGCTGACAAAAATAGCATAGCATAAAAATGACAAAAAAAAATCAAAATTAAGTGACAAAATTCCCATAGATTGTCTGTTGTTGACCCTAACCGATACAGCAACTCTCGACCAATAAGAACATTCAGATTTGGAGGAACTCTGCTTGAGGGAGGCAAAAGCAGTTTGTGGAAACCATTCCACTTAAATTGTCTCCGTTTCATGTTAACACCACACTCGTTCTAGAGAATTTTGGGATGAAACTTCTTGTCTTTATAATTGTTTATAGAAGAGAACATAAGCCTGGTTGTGCAACACTTTGCTGGTGCTAACTGCAGTCACTGATGCGTCATCAAACCGTAACCATTGGCCATCAGGGTAAATAGCATCAGCTGTATAATGCCCTTTTGAGGCTTCACTGCCATGGTGGGTTATGGTCGATACAAGTTCATATCTTCGGCCCTGCACACCAAACAGAAAATATTCCAAGTAAATTTAGATATGATTTAATCAAAATCTGGTATTCGGTGTTTCCCATCGAAGAAAAATAAATTTCACAAAAGTTACATTTCTTTTAAAACTAGGACAAGATCACCAATTAATATTAGGGATGAACAATGAAACTGCCAAACCGTAAAACCAAACTAAACCAAAACCAAACAACTTTTTTTGAAACTATTTGTATGGGCCCACGTGAATTCGTCAACGTTATGGTTTTGAACTGAACTAAACCGCTTCAGAATGATTTTGTTTAGGCTTCAATCTTTGCAAACCGCTTAAAATTGCCAAATCGTTTACCAAAAAATGGAAATAAATTAATTTAGAATTTATCCAACTGAATTAAAATTGTACACATTCAGATTAAAAAAAAATACATCTATATTAGACATAATTCAAAAATACACCTATGTTAGACATAATTCAATTAAACTCAATACCTAAATAAATAATAATTTATCCTGATTAATTAATTAAATCATACCCACCTATCATCACAATTGTAAATGCAAAACTCTCAAATTGGGTAAAGTGTTGAACAACTGCTGCTGCTGAATCATATGCATCAATCGTCCATCAAATTAAATAAACAATTAAATCTAGATTTTAATTCAAACTCACATATTTATTTTCCTTCTATTAATAAATTTCTCGAATTTCAACTAAATTTTCAGGTGAGTTTATGCAAGTTTTCTTATTTTTGTTAATTGTTTGCTATATTTCATTGGGAGTCATGTTTTTTTTTTTTTTGTTCTAATTTGCATTAGACTCCCTTGAATTGTTAACACACAATATTTTTTTGTTTTTTGCATTCAATTTTCTGGTCAAGTGACTCAATTAATTATTTACATTTCAACTTAATTTCTAGATTTTATTGTTAATTGCTAGAATAATTTGATTGGTTACTTAAATGATCATTTTAAAGATTTGACCGACGAGCTTTTCAACATATTACTTTGGTGAAAATTGAATATAAATAAATATAAGGATGTCCCCGCAAATTGCTAAAAATATGTTAGATATTTAATTTTCACAATTATTTTTAAATCTGTATTTTCTACTAGTGATTGGATGCTTGATTCCTTTATGAGTTCATTGAATGCATATACGGGTGAGACGTTTGATTTTCCCTAAAATTTGGTTGCATAATAACAAAGAATCTATATTGATTCGTCAATATTTGGATAATGTAAAAACATTGGATGATTCACAAAAGTTATAGAAAGTATATCGCATTTGATCTTTCCATTCATATTCTTTTATTATTTGTTTTATATCATTTAACTAATTAATGAATCTATGTATATTTTTATCTTTATGAAGAGAATAAACCATGTGTTACAACTGCAAATCTTACACCAATTAGTATTGACTAAGATGTTAAAATGTTTATATCATGTCATTGCATTATAGTGATTAGAATTATGGAATTTTGGTTTATAATATTTTTAATGATATTTTTAATGTTTTTAACATGAATTTTAGACTAATACTTATGGTTGAAGTCATTTGATATATGTAATTTTTTTCTTTGTTAAACCATAGTTTTAAATCAAACCAAACTGAAAGAAGCAATTTGAAGTTATTCGATTTGGTTTGAAAATATTTCAAACCACTTTAAGTGGTTTGATTTGAAAATTGGTCACAGACCGCCCAAACCGAACCATTTTCATCCCTAGTTAATATTGTTGAACTTTCTAGGATTCCAGAAAATCCAGGAGACCTACATAAAGGAGAAATTAAATAAGAAATTGAAAATGATATGAAGGACCATTACCTCAGTGGTTGGGGAAACAAGCAGATCACGGTTTAGCATTAGTTCAAGAGGAAAGTGCACTGCCTTGTGTAACTTAGTGCTTCCAGAGCTTCCATAACGAAAACGCATCAGATGTAATATCATTATCTTGGGAAGTGATTGTATGTTGATAGATTTTCGGGCCGTCACAACTCCAGCCTGAAACTCAGTATCATCATCCACACTATATCAACCACAACCAAGCTCACCGTGTACAGATTTTCATAAAACACAATTCATACTACAAAACATATTCAAATACTCTTGAACATATGCCATGCTTCAATAAAAATTCTAACCAGATAGATTAAATTTAAGCAAATAGCATTCTCGAAATGCATAAATCAACAACCAAAATTAGGAAAAGGTTAACTTTATAATCAAATCATCAAAGCAAAAAACATGAGTAAAATCTTTCCATCAAACTCAAGCATTAAAATCTAAGACTCAATTGATATGCCATGCTTCAATAAAAATTCTAACCAGATTGATATGCTCTTGTTTCCACTTTAATTTTACTTATGTGCATGTTGAGTGATTGATTCAGGAGGAGAGGAGAGAGTTGTACACTGTCAATTCTCCTCCAGTCCTCTCATTTTTTTTTTTTCCAGGAATGAACTTCAATCAATGGTCGATAAATTAACTAAAGATTGGATAACAAGGAAAGTGATATGTTATATCTTCTCTCATGTTCCCCTCTAGCTTGTCTTCATCTTTTGCCAGAGTGATTAACTAATAATTCCATTTTCAACTTAATCTGGGTGGCTCCTTAACCCAACTGTGATAAAAAAATGAACAAGGCACCAGTTCATACAACATTATTAAACTATGTACTAAGTATGCATCTCAGATATAAGTAATTTATAAAGACAATGCGTGACAGACATGGCATGCTTAACCTGAAAAGCACATCTCACTTTATGGAAAGAACTGGCTTGTCCATAGGATAACTGACCACCCACTTATTAGATTTCAGTCTAGGAAGAATATGAATTGGATACCAACAAACAGATCAAATTTAGATTTCTCAGTTTGATTCAGAAAATATTTCCATTATTTCAATTTGTATATGCTTACAAGAAAAAATCATTTTGAAGTATGTGTGTCCAACCCCAAAATTACAGCCCAAATCATCTCCTTTTTGCTAAATTTTAAACACTTCTTACAACTTATGTAAATAGTACAAGCTAAAACTTGAACCAAACAAATAACTCTAAATCTTAAGTTACCATTGTTTCGCATCTTGGCTTAGTTCATTTCATATTTTTCACACTAACCAAATCAAAGTGAAAAATGAGGAGTTTATTTATTATTATTATTTTTTTTTTAGTGGCCAAACTTGTTAACAAATTGGGCAAATTAAGGTTCATAACACTTTCTGCAAAAGAGGTTTTGCAGCAAGATATCGGAGATATTGGCATATTATAATTGACAGTAAAATAAAATAAGATAACTTACCTTTCCCTTAGTCCGGTACTCATCAAGTGTTTCCGGGGCAGAAAATAAGTGGAGAGCATCTTCAATGGTATGCACAGCTTCAGGGGAAATGTCTAGATGGAGCAAAAGAAATGGCTGAACAGTGGCAGAGGCTTTGTTTCCTGTCCATAACATGGCCATTAATTGCATCGGTTAGCAAAGGAAAATATGGAGAGAGCCAATATTATATTTTTCTCAGCATTCTAGAAACCAGTCACTTGCCAAAACTAGCGTACTATACAAGAGGAACAATCAATCACACTTTGTTAGGGAACTCGAGATGTAAGAACACATCTTATATGATCTAATTGCACGACTTGTGGTCAAATGTTAATGAAATTTTGTTTCAGCTAGTTTTCAGTTGATCCTAGTTTCACTAAGGTGAATCCTGAACTAGGCTGAATAGTGGATAAGTTTTTGAAATACTTTAGTGCTCACTGGTGAAGGGAGTGAAAATATATTTGAGCATTCAATCTGATGTCAAACAACCACCTTGGAAGTTTTTTTATTTTTCCTGATTTCAGATGGAGATGCTTTAGAACTTGAAGAATCAAGACAATGAAGTTCAATTACCATTTGGGATTCTCATGAACAACCACCAAGAGCACTTTTATGCAAACTCATGGTATTCTGTGTGTTTCAGGGTTAAGGTTCTATAAGGCCATCAATTGAACAAGATGCATAAATGTGTTAGGAAATAGAAGAAGCTTCTTAAGGTTTTTATTTTCCGAAAATAATAAAGAGAGAAAACAGGACAATGGAAAATCTTGGCATCAAACCTCATCCTTCTCCCCTAGTGCACAAGAGATAGAAATCCAATACAGTCATCACTAGGGTCATATATTAGTAGCATAAGAATACTTTATCTCCAAAGGACCCCTAAACCTACCAGGATTCTACATTCTATTTGCAAACTTAATAATCACCTACTAAAACTAGTGTTGACGACTTAAAACTAAGAAAGACATTGCTGGCATGTTTAGCTAATCTTATAAGGTGCAGAGAAGCACCTTTTAAGCTTAGACAAACATGGTATAGGTGCCCCACAAGTGGAACCTCCAATTTCTAGAAATACTGGAAGACAGATTTCCTAAAATAAGCAAAATACGTCAGCTTTAAAAAGACTTCAAGCTAATTGGCATTTGGTAAATTATCCAATATGGGCTCAATAAAGAACTTGTAATATGAAAGATATAAGCCTTCCTGGGAGCTGAAAGGAACACCAATATTTTCCTCCATGTATTTTTTATTTAATCTTTTATTGTGCATTTTTCTCTGCCAGTTCCCAACCTCAAGCAAAGAAAATGCAGCTGAAAATGCAAACGCATTTATTCATCTCAGATATCACATCAGCATGGCCCACTCATTTTTGTGCTCATAGATACAAGAACGAGTTTCTTTCCAATTTCCTAAGGTGTTGGGTGTTATTTCAACTTCAAGAGTTCCATCTTCTAGGAAATGGTGTGCCCCTTGTTCAGTCAAATTCCAAAATAACACTTATTATCCTCGCCATAATTTAGAATCTCAAAAGATTTGAGACCAATCATAGGCTCTTTGAATTCTCAAGAACAGCATTTTTCACTTGAATCAGCATTATTTACTTGCCCCATCTCAGCAATAAATAACCATGCATCTTCAAATGGATGGCTTTTCATATCCACAAAACTGCTATTTGTTTCCTTAAACATAATGTTTCGTATCAAGTAAAGAAGACAAAGGCCTACCAAGAAGAATGCATGAATTTAATAACCCTCACATCACAGTATATAGAATGCAATACGGAGTATAAGCCACTAAAACAGTCCACAATTAGAAAGATTTAGAACATCATTGCAGAATATACTTGATGTGCTCAACTGTAGATGTCGGCAAAATACTCATAAAGCATGGGAAGTGTTTATAAACAGTTTAAATTATAAATAGGTAGAAATTATTAGCGGATAAGTGGATAGACTTGTGGGTCCATCAAAATGCATGGATAAAAAGTGGCTCAGGTGTTTACAAACATGAGCCAGCTACTGATCTTCCCTTCAAAGGCTAATTCTATTCTGAAGAAAAGAAAACTACAAGCATCATCCTCAACTCTTAAGTCTGAAAACTTGTCACAAGACTAAATGACATTATCATTTACTTGGACAGCTTCAAACAGGACAACATTAGAGACTTTCATCTTTATTTTGTTTTACCATCAACCTTCAATCACAAGATTAGCAAGAAAATTACAAGGAAAGCTTGCACATGGAACACATATAAGAAAACCTAACACATCTAGCTCGCAGAAGTTGTAGACCTATGCAAGGAAATGCAGCAACAATCATGCAACCTATCTGCTGGCATAAATTGAATCAAGTCTCAAATACACTAATGGAAGAATGAAACAGCATAATTAGCATACCGGCAGTTCAAAATGAATACCTTTCTCACGATTTCAGGTTTTTTCCCTAACTAATGTCTATTTATTTAAAATATAAGCTTCTTTACTTATCCATGAATAACATATAATGCACCATTGGGTGGTTGATTTGAATTTGTGGTACTGTTTTACCCCAATTGTGCAGATAAATGTTCTTAAAACAGGCCTTAAGCATATGATAATGGTGCCCATGGAAAAAAAATTATTGAGGTGCTCATTTATGGAAGTTACTTCACGTATCTAGATAGCCAGTGTATGAGGGGGTGGGGTTATCAAATTCATATGACAAAAGCATCATTTAGGATCGAATGAGTTTTTGTGATAAATGGTGGACCTATAGATTCTGGGACAAATTACATTTTATTCTGTCCCAGAGATAAAAAGGCCTCATATCTAATAGCTGACAAGAGCTGTCTTTGGAAGCAACTAAAGGAAGTGCCAAAATGCATACCAATACATTCGGATACTTCAATTGGTCTGGCAAAAAAAGAGAAGTACTTCCAAGAACCCGGGGGCCGGGGGGGTCCCGAAGATTGTTCGCATCCCTACGATTGTTTCACACCAATCGACTTTGGGGAAGAGAATACTCATATGTTATTTCATATGAAAGGCTTTTGCGTTTCAAGTGGTTACATTATTAGAATTACAAAGGGGAAATTTTCTATTTGCAAACACGCTTTGATAATCTTTCTGACCACTGAAAAGTCCTACATTGTCCTCTACTTCTTCAATTAATAAAAATGGAAGGGAAATAATCGCACCGATGAACACCTTGTCCTCACCACCAAATACAAGAACAAAAACGCTAAAAAACAAGAGCAAATATTAGCACGAGAATATGCCCAAAAGATACATAGTTTTGAGCAAATATTAGCATGAGAATATGCCCAAAAGATACAGAGTTTTGAGAAAATGTTAGTTCCACACACAAGTTTATACTAATATACGTTCCTTAAGATATATTATCCAACTTAACATACAATCATTCTAATGGATATTTAGCATACCATGATCAGCCATGTAAATATAATAATATTGCTGCACTCGAATGCCAAATACCCATGCATGCCAGTGTGTCTAACACCTAACAAAGTATGGAGAAATTGATGCCTTTCAATTACCATATGGCTTTACCTCTTGCCTTGACTACGCTACGCAGTTGTCCCCCAAAAATTGAACTGAGCTCTGAGGGAGCAAAATTTTGCGTTCTTGTAACAGCAGATTTATTCTTCGGGCCAACTGTCTCCCACTCGTCGTCCTCGGGTGTAGAAACAAAAGATGATTTTTTTCCATTCAAATTAGGTTGCCCCTCAAGCTTCAGCAATTCTTCGTGCATTTGATCCATGATGAAACTTAAAAATTCTTGTGCATCTTCTTGTCTGCGAAGAAATTTAAACATAGATGATGCCCATACTCCAATAAATGAGAACTAAACAAATGCAAAGCCGCATAAAACAACAACCATGTCAATTACTTCTTCCTGATACAAGGATACACATATAGCTTCCCCTCTAAAATTCAATGGAAAGACAATGCACGTCAGATAGACACCAACACAATTTTGGAAAAAGAGCACCAACATGCCACATCCCTGAATATCAGTTTTTTTTTTTTTTTTTTAAATTCATTTTTTAGTTTGTTACTTTGAAAAGTAAATTTATTTTTGTCAATTACAACATCGTGCCGTCAATGTATATGTACTCCCAAGGCGTTGGAGGAACTATTCAGACCTCTTTAGCTGTACAAAATAAAAAAATAGTTTGGGCGCGCCACTAGGCATTTCATATATGTTTCAGTCGCGGGCATTGGGAGGGTATTGGTGCATCCTAGCATGATATTTTAGAATCTAAATTCTTAATAAAAGTATCAGCAACTGGCAGAGAACCCCAACAGAAAAGCACAAATAATAAGGATCATCGAACCTTGGCCTTCCTGAAATGGTGCTGACCACATCAGGAGTAAAGTTCTTCAGTACCAGTTCAAACATAGAGGGACAGATCGAACTGCCCATTTTAAGAACAGTAGTAGAATCTTTCCTGTCCATCCTGGAACCCTTAGGCATGTCAAGGAAACTTTTTGATAAAAATATCAGCAAGTGAAAGGCTGAGAACCTCAATGGAAAATCACAACAAATAAGGATCAACAAACCTTGGCCTTCCTGAAATGCTGATGTCACCAATAAACTCGACAAATGCAGTTAATGTTGGATAGCCAACCTTAACAGAAAACAAAATGAATTTTTTAAGACTAGCACTTCCATGGAGTAAAATGTGGACAAAATATACTATTTGCAGGCTGTAATTTGGTACATTGAAAACAAATTAAACATGTGACAAAGATCAAACCTTTGGAATGTTACAAGTTCTTAGTCTCTGCAGAAGTTGAACAAATGGAGAACAGGACAAAAGTGCCTGTAATGTTGCATTAAGGAAGCATAAATTTCCAGAGTTGATTAGGCCTCGAGGTAGTAAATCTATCACACCTAAAACAGGTCCATCCTCCTTAAAATTGGCCTCGGATTGTGCTTCAACTGAGGAATTGTTAGCAGTCCCTTTTAACTTCCAGTGGGCTTCTTCATCATTCAATTTCAAGCTAGGGGATTTTATTGTCCCATTCTCATTGTCAGATACATGTAATCTGGTAAAAGCGATGTCATCGATTACTGCCTCATTTCCATTATTACAAGAATGAACGGATTTCCCAATAGTTCCATTTTCTTTATGATTTTTTGACAAGTTATCTCCAGCCGTTTTTGTTGCCAAAACTTCATTTCCCTTTTGGATATTAGAGGAATGTGAAGCTTCAGAGAGATGTGAGCCTTCAGGCTTATTTGGGAAGCCAAACTGTATGTTATCGATGCCACTAAAATTACCAAAAGTCAACACAGGCACCAGCTTTGGGGAATTGACTCGCGATTCTGTATTTCCCACTGGCTTTTCTGAACCGGTAGAATTTGGATTCAGCAAAGACCTAGTTTCATCTTCTGTGAATGACCCAAACAATAACACCTGCAGATGTGAAGGAAGTGGCATATTTAGCACTTCAAAATAGTAGAACATGTAATCATTGTCATATTTTTGACTAGAAAATGACACAATCACCATTCTTTACAAGGACCTCATTCTTATGGACTTATAGTGACAATACAATGTCAAACTGTCTCTTAGTGACAAACAATGACAAAAGCTTGAAGCAGTTGAATCATGAGCAATTCTGTGACCTTCTCAATGTTAGTGACATCAGCACACAATACACTGTTAGACATTGCCATAATTTGGGTCCGAAACAGAGTAACTTCATCCAACTTCTAAAAATACCCTTTTCTCATTTACTGATGAACTGGCCAACCTAACTCGAACACTAACTTTTTTTTACCCTGAACAGTTTAAACCGAATATGTAAATCTCTAAATACAACAGGGGAAAAAATGCACAAGTTAACAATGTAACTTTTCATCTTCACCGCCAAGAAGAAAGAGTTGAGTATTTTATCTCGGAGTCAACAAATATCATAAGCTCACAAGTCCAAATTATTACTTTTCAACAAAGCGCCACAAAAACAAGCAAACTACAAGCCAAAACAGCTAAATCTGCATAATTTTCACAACACTTGAATAAAAATTAGCAAGAATCCCATAACACACCTCAAAATTTCTTTCTTAACATCCCACTTGTAAAATAAATCAATTATTCAATATAACAAAAAAAAAAAAAAAAACATTAAAAATCAAATCCCAAAAATAAAAAATAAAAAAAATGAAGATAATTTAACAAAAAAATTAAATTAAATTAAACAATTAAACAATTCACTAACCTTGGAGGGGTCACTCATGTTCGAAAGTAAATCCAAGAAATTCTCAAACTAAGGATAAAAATATTTTGGGTGTAAAATAAAGAAGAAAGTGCATAGGAAAAATTAAGGTTTGATGAGGAAACCTAGTCGCAGAGTTGACAGAGCAAACAGAGAGTACTGAAGAAGACATGTGAGAGAAACAAAGCATTTAACAAAAGATTAGCGCTTCTAAGATAGAAGCATCGACCAATTATACAATAATAATGGAATTCTAAATAAATTGGGAATTGAATTTTGTTCTTCGTCTCCTCCTCGGTGTTGTGGTTTTAGGTTTAGCCGTTTAGGTTCTGGTTTTGGTGTTTAGGTTATTCATACGAGATAGGTGATGACTTGATGATTTTTATAAAATTCGTAATAATTTAATTTTTTTAGGGAGACATGCGGCGTGTTTGGTTTGAATTAAAATTTAATCAAGTCAAAATCAAACAATCAATATTAATTAAAGCTTTTATAGGTTTCACAACTTTTTAATCACACATTTCAAAAACTTATATCTAAAATATAATTTTAATCTCCACCAACCACCATCATGATAAATTCAGCAAAATGAATAAAACAGGAAACTGTTGTCTAATTATATGATAATTGTTAACGATTATTACCCTTATCAGAATACTTGTACAAGTCGTTTCTATTCGAGAAGAGTGTTTTATTCTCATTTTGCACCCTATAAATACGAGTTCATTGTTATAAGGATATTATGAGCTTGAATATTGATTATCCATTCTTCTCTTATATTGTTCCTGTTCTTTAGTTTTATAACATGTTTTCAACTCAAATGAGCTCATCAAATTAGAGAGAATTCTAAATCGTTTCGTGGTCTAATCTTCATAAAATTTAGACAAGATGTTCACAATGTTGACATATAGTTAATTATAACCTTAAAGTTTTGATTATAACAAACAAGTTAGTCTTATTTACTAACAAATTGAATCTAAGGAGGTCAAGATCTAAATCACAAACTCAAGAACTTAAGAGCCAAACTTCAAAGCATCAATGACTTGATTTTTTTAGATAAAGTGAAAAGGTAGTAGCACTTTAATATTTAGCAATGAATGCTTAAACTCAAAGCCTTAAACTCAAAATCCATCTATGCATTAAAAAAACAATTTTTGTATATTAAAAGTCATTCTAATGCACCATTTTAATCAAATATAAAAATAACTTTTAAAATGATATTTGAACTTGAAAAAAAAAATCTCTTACCTTAAAAAGTTAGTTAAAAATAATTTTCAGAAGCCAATGCCTTTCAAAACCTTCCAATCGGATCAAACGAGACAAAAACATAAAAAGACCGAAATTCCCGGTGGTAAATCGACCGGACGAGGCGGTCAACCGGTGAGAAGAGGTGATCAACAGCAAGTTTTTTAACGGTCCAAAATTTGATCGTTATGATATCTAATTTTTATTGAACGCACGGCTATATTGGTCAGTCGAACAAAAGGTTGTTGATCGGACAGGTCATTCGAACCTATAATATTTTTGGCATTTTGAACTATATAAATACCCCCACTTCTTGGATTTATTATAGAGGGTGTTTGACATTCATTTTTAAGGAAAAATGAATTTTAGAATAGTATATTAATGGAGAATGTGTAGATGAAAATTTTTTTATTTACGTGTAATATTATTTTAATGAAAAATGTGTGATTAAGAAGAAGAGTGAGAGAAAAATACATTTTGAGAAAAATGAGAATAGACAGGGCCATAACATTCTTTAAGATTGTTAAAATGAGAAATATTTGAGCAAAACTCGTTAAGCTTACATCTTATTTAATTATTCAAATATTTACTTTGAAAACTTTTAATTGATTAAATCAACTTTTAAAAATCATCATTTTCATCAAAGTTTCTCATATAATACGTGAGCCTCATTCGTTGCTATTTATTTAAGTGTTAGCCCATTTCTCTCTTATACTTAATTTGTATATGTTATGTATTAAGAGAGAAGTTTTCAAATTGTAAAATCATTTTTCTTTAAATTTGTGAGTCATATTGAGGCCCTAAAGCTTAATATTGTATAAGAATCGGTATTGCATGTTTTTAAGTCACAAAAAGCGTTGTAAAGGATTGGATTGCATCATAAGTTAAACAATATAATAAAAAATGCATTGCTCGTGCCGAAAAGCTTGGTAACGGAGGACGTAGATCATTACTTTAGATCGAACCTCCATAATTATATCGTTTGCATTCTCTCTATCCTTCTAATTATGGTTTTTTCATTTATATTTATTATTTGATTGATCTAGTTTTTTTTTTGTTGCTTATGAGTATTAATGAAACGTGTTCCTAATGTGATTGATTTAAGGCTATTTTTTGAAAAAGCCTAAAAAGACTAATTTACCTCCCTCTTGATTAGTTATTCTAGGGCTATCAATTGGTATCAAAGCAATACACTCATTTTAAAGATTTAACAATCTTGAATAATGGCTAACCACAATCTTCAAAATATTGATAGGCATTCTTTAAATTGTCCTCCTTTCTTTGATGTCGCACATTATAATTATTAGAAAGCTTTGATGTGATTTACATTCAATCAATAGCTTATATAATTTGGGAAGCTATTTAATATGGTCCTTATGTGCCTACAAAGATCATTAAAGGGATGGCAAAACCAATCAAACCATTCCAAACCTAGAGGAGTATGACGAAGATGACAAAAGAAAATCTTATTTAAATGCTAGAGCCAAAAATCTGCTTTATTGTGTCTTAGATAGAAATGAGTTTAATCGTATCAACACGTGCAATTCCTCATATGATATTTGGCATACATTAGAAATTACTCATGTTGGCACTAATAAAGTAAAGGAAACCAAAATTAATCTTTTGGTTAAAGAATTTGAAAACTTTTTCATGAAACAAGATTAACTTATTGTTGACATGATTAGTCGTTTCACCGATATATTTAATAGCCTCAAAGGTTTTGATTGTAAATTTACTAATAGTGAGCTTATTAGTAAGATGCTCAGGTCACTATTGAAAAATTGGAGCTCATTAATGATATTGATAGTGAATACCAAATATATCAATTCATATCCATTTGAAAAAAATTTATGGAAATCTTATGACTTATGAGCTCGACAATGCCGAAACTAAGGAGAAAACTAGGAAAAGCAAAGAGGAATCAAAAGAACCTCCTAAGCGCCAAAATGCTTTAAAATCGATAATTAAAGAAGGAAGTGAAAATATGAGTAATGAAGAGCTCGACGATCTAGTTTTTTTTTGCAAAAAATAAAAATAAAAAATGAAGAGGCGTTAGTAATAATTAGAGATTCCTAAAGAAAGAAGAAAATGGTGAAGAAAGAAACAAGAAAATTATTTGCCATAATTGTAACAAACCCGGTCATAAGAGAACCGAGTGCCAAACAAGAAGAGAAGTATCAAGAAAAAGGCACTCCAAGCAACCTGGGATAAAAGCGAGGATGATGATCATGATGAAGATGATAGTCAAGAAGAAGTCACCAATACGTGCTTCATAGCAATCGAAGATGGGGTAAATTTTATTGAAAAAAGTTCATATGATGATTTATCTACACCTATGACGAAATTCTTTAGGAATTTGAAAAGTTTGCCTTAAATCACTTCATTCTTAAAAAGAAACACTACTTGTTGAAAAATGAAATAAAGAAAATTTTAGAAATTCAAAATGATCTCAAAAAAGAAAATATTGATTATGATTCTTTGATTAAAGAAAATTCTTTTTTTTTTTAAAAAAGTTAAAGATCTAACAAAGATTATTTAGAAATTCACTCAATGTAAGAAAATTTTTGATTTAATACTTGGTGATCAAAAGTGTGTTCGTGACAAATGAAGAGTTGGATATAAACCATTCTTGAAACAAAAATCTTTCAAAAATGTATTTGTCTACTAAAAAAGAGACTACACTTTGAAAGTAACAACAAGTGGATTCAAGAGTCCATTAAAACTAACTATCAAGGACCCAAACTTGTATCGATACCAAAGCTAAAAAAATAAATTATTTTTATAGGTATCAAAGAAGATAAAAAGAAAATGGTTCTTAGATAATAGATACTCAAAGCATATGACCAAAGATAGAATGCTACAATCAAATTTTAAAAAGAATGATAGAGGCCATGTCACATTTGAAGATAATGCAAAAGGAAAAATAATTGGAATTGTGAACATTGGTAATCATTTTTTTTCCCTTCGATTGAAAATATTATTAGTAGATAACCTCGAACATAATTTGCTTAGTATTAGTCAATTATGTGATAAAAGATGTCATATGAAATTCGATTATACTAAATCCTTGATTAAGAATGCTACATCAAAATATATGATGTTTATAGGTAGCCAAAGTAAAGATGTTTATATCATTAATATCGAATATGAAAGTGGTGAAATTATTTTATCAAGTTTAAAAAATGATATTTGGTTATGGCATAGAAGATTATGTCATGTTAGCATGGATCTTCTCTAAAAAAAAAATTCAAAAATTATTTTGTCAATGGCTTGTCAAATTTAAAATTTAAGAAAGATAAAATTTGTGATATTTGTCAATTTGGGAAAAGGTGAAAAGCTCTTTTAAACCTAAACTATACCCTTCAACTACAAAACTACAACAACTTCTCCACATGGACCTTTTTGGACCATCTATAACTACTAGCTTTGGTTGTCTACATTATGCATTCGTTATTGTCGACGATTTTTCTAGATTTACTTGGATCCTTTTTTTAAATCTGAAAGAAGAAGCTTTGAATATATTTAAACATTTTTGTAAAAAAAATTCAAAATGAAAAAGGATACTCCATTACAATTATTAGAAGTGATCAAGGTGGATAATTTAATAATATCGCTTTTGATAATTTTTGAAATGAAAATGGATAGGAAAATAATTTCTCGGCTCCTAAAATTCCTCAATAAAATGGTATAGTAGAAAGGAACAATCGAACATTGCAATAAATGGCAAGGACTATGCTTAATAAAAATAGCTTGCCAAAATACTTTTAGGCCAAAGTCGTTAACACTGTTTGCTACATTGTTAATAGAGTTTTAGTTAGTTGAAATAAATCTAAAACTCCCTATAAGCTTTGGAAAAATAGAATTCCACATATCATTATTTCATAGTATTTGTTGCAAATGCTTTATTTTGAACATAAAAGAAAATTTGTAAAAATTTGATTCAAAATCTGATATTGGAATCTTTCTATGATATTTATCAACTAGCATATAGTCTTTAACAAAAAAACTCTAGGCGTTGAAGAATCTAAACATGTTACTTTTGATAAAACTAATACTCGTTATTGTGAAAAAGGTATTGTTATTGACGTAGAATTGGAAATTCGTTTCGAACAAATGAGTATTCAAGATCAAACTAAGAAAGATCCAAAAAATGAACACAAGAAAGAAGCAAATGTTCAACAAAGTGAAAATAGAATTTTCTGAAGTACCAAATGATCCTACACTACCAAAATAATGGAAGTTTGTTTCCTCTCATCCAAAAGAACTTATTATTGATGACCGATACAAAGGTATTACTACTAGAGCTTCTACTAGAAATCATTTTAATAGTTGTGCATTCATTTCTCAAATTGAACCAAAGAATTTCAAAGAAGAGTAGTTTGATGAATTTTGGATATTAGTTATGCAAGAAGAACTAAATCAATTTAAAAGAAATCATGTTTGAGATTTAGTTGCTAAACCAAATGATCAAACTGTCATTGATAAAAAATGAGTTTTAAGAAATAAAACAAATGAAAATGCAATAGTTGTGTGTAACGAGGCTAGATTAGTGGCTCAAGGTTACAATCGAGAAAAAAATCAATTATGAGAAAACTTTTACACCGGTTGTCAGGTTATAATCTATTCGCATGCTTTTTGCATTTGCTTGTTATAATGGATTTACTGTTTATCAAATAAATGTTAAAAGTGTATTTCTAAATGGGTCTATTCAAGATGAATTTTTTGTAGAGCAACCCCCGATTTTAAAGATCACAAGTATTTGGACTATGTTTTTAAACTTAGAAAGGCTAAAGCTTGTATGAAAGACTGAGCAAATTTCTATTTTTCAAATGGATTTTCAATAGAAAAAACGGATACCACCATTTTCATCAAAACCAAAAAGAATGATATGATTATCGTTCAAATTAATATTGATGGTATTATATTTTGGTACAACTAATATTTCTCTTTGTAACGAATCTTCCAAATGTATGAGTAAAGAGTTCGAAATTAGCATGATGGGAGCAGTATTCTAAAAAGTGTAATGCGTGACGATGCGTTGATGCCAAACTAAAGGCAATGTGAGATTAGGTGAGGCAAATGCGTAAAAAAAGTTAAATTGGTGCGCTATTTAGAACACTGGATGGGAGAACTAAAAATTTTTTTTGGACTCCAAATTAGACAAACTAATAATGGGGATATTCATTAGTCAAAATAAGTGTATTTTGGACATCCTCAAGAGGTTTGAAATGGAAGACTTTAAGCCTATGAACACTTCAATGAGCTCACCCATAAAATTGGACAAATATGATCAAGTCACTTTCATTAAGATAACAAAATATCGAAGTATGATCGGATCTCTTCTTTACCTATCCACAAGTAGACTAGATATCATGTTTAGTGTGTGTTTATATGCTAGATTTCAATGTAATCCTAAAGAATCACAGTTTAGTACTGTAAAAAAAAATAGATATCTTAGTGGCACTAGATTTCAATGTATTCAAACGGCACTCATTACGATTTACTTAACTATTCAGCTACCGATTGAGCCGGTTACAAAATTGATCGTAAGAGCACTAGTGGAACATGTCACATTTTAAGCTTTGCACTGTGTAATGGTTTAGTAAGAAACAAAATTTGGTTGCATTGTCTACCATCAAAGCCGAATATATCTCAATCGCTAGTTGTTGTGCACAAGTCCTATGGATGAAACAAACTCTTAATGAATATCACTTATCATTTGTTCAAATACCTATCATGTGAGATAACACTATTGCCATAAACTTAACATAAAATCCCATTCTGCACTCTCGAACAAAGCATATTCAGATTAGACATCATTTTCTAATAGATCATGCTCAAAAAGGAGATTGTATTAGACTTTGTGAATACGTAAAATCAATTGGCCTACATTTTCACTAAACCTCTAGCACTTGATTGTTTCTCACATATTTGAAGAGGTTTAAATATTTTTGATGAGTTCAAGATACATGGCTAAATTATATTCATACTATGTGTACTTGATTTTTTATATACTATATATTTAGTTTAGTATGGTGGGAAAAAACGGACAACCTCCAATTGACCAAAAGTGGTCAACTGAAAACCTAGAAAGTTTGAAAGTAATTAGCAAAAAATAAAATAAAAATGGACGACCTCTAGTTGATTGGGTTATTGGGAATTTCATTTTTTAAACGCTTCAAACCCTCATTTTTTTCACTAATTTCTCTCACTTTTCTTCTTCCTCTCCATAGATCTACCTCCAAATTCACCATATCCACCATTAATCTTCAAGATGAAGGCCCAAGAATAGATAACCAAGAAGGGAATGAATTGATTATTTTAAAATACTTTTTCGAAAATGATCGTAATGTTAAAAAAATAGCAAATAAATTAATTCGCAAGTAAGATAGCAAAAATAAGAAAGTAATAAGTAAAAGGGAAGAAAATGTGTATATGATGTAATTATGGCGGTTCGATCCAATCAACAATCTACATCCCCCGTTGCCAAACTCTCCATCATGAGTAAGGTCTTTTTCGCTATTGTTAGTTAACTTATGATGCAATCTAACCCTTACAACAATTCCGATGACTTACAAACAAGGAGCACTGATCCTTTTACAATGTTGAAGTTTTTCGGACTTCAACACAACCCACAATCAAAAAAGAAAAATGATGTTACGGAAAAGGCTTCTTTTTTAATAAATGATATGATCGCAATTAAGTATCAACACATAAGAAGACTATCACTTTCAATAAATAGCAAAGAGTACAACTCAAGTGTTAGTTGAAAAACTTCTACAAGATAATTGATTTTCACAAAGTTGATCAATCAAAAGTTTTTCAAGAAATAAATATTTTGATCATTTAAAAAGTGAAAAATAAAGTGGTGGAGATCAATAAAAGCTTTACTTAAATGCTCAAGGAGAGTTGTAGCAAAATGAGGAAGGGAAGTGGTATTTATAGCACTAAAACGGTCAAAAACTTATGAACATCTAGACGTATGATCCGGATGTTTGGTTGGGCTCCAGACAATTAAAAAACTAGCTATTTGAGTTAGAGGTAGAATGGTAAAAATGTGACCGTTGGGTTTCCAGACTTTCGGATGGGCAGAAATGCCCCCCGACGTTTTTCATTCGTGATGAATTTGATCAATGTAGGTTTTTGAAGGATTTTCTTATTTATTTTGTAAAGATAAGTGTTTTGTATATATTTGATTGTCCAGTCAATATACTTATCTTTAAAATTAATTTTTATGCAAATATTCTTTTGTGACAAGAATTTGTTCTCATGCATAAAAATTCCTTTGAGCAATAGTCGATACTAGGAATTGAAGTGTTTTACCTTTACATATTAATTCAAATCTAATGTCTTGAAGTTTGATGATCGATCTTTTCTCCAAAGTGATTGATATGTGAAAGCTCGATTTTGGTCTCTATATTCGTCAATTGCCAATTTTGTTTCCATGTTGATCATCAAATGCCAAATTCATTTGTCAATGTGCACATATCTTGATCTCGATTTTCGTGTCTTTACTTTTGTCAATTTTACAGTAATCACTATCAACACTCGAATTCAATTTGTTAGAGAAATAAACACAGTTTGTTTGTGATAATCAAAATGAGAAGTCAACCATTTAGATCAACACAAGATCTCACCAAGATTTCAAAAATTCATTACTCTTTCTTTTCAAAACTATTTAAACCCCCATTTTTCTTCCATAGCCATTTTCTTTTCTCTCATTTTGACAGTAGACCACTTTCTAAATTTTTCTTCCACTTTTCTTTCATCGAGCTAAGTGTCAAAATGTTGGGAAAGAAACCAAGGAGGGAGAGGCTGCCAAGTTCTTTATCGGAGGACGAAGTCGAGGTGCTAGAAAATCATTTTGATAAATCACCTATCCTTATTGGTAAGATCGTAGATTTTTCAAATTTTACTCTTCAAGCACCAGCATTTCATATAGAAGAATTCTTTGTAAACATGGATTGGGTCTTGATTGCATCCATGGAAGAAAATGAATATCCTAAGCTTATGAAATATTTTTACAAAAATATGGTTTATACTCTTTGTAAGGGTAGCATTTCTTGTTTTCTCAAAGGAAAAGAATTACAATTACCAAAGCCCTTTTATAGTCTCTCATTGAGTTCAAAGAATGTGAGAATCAAATTTTTTGTCATATGACTTACCCAACCTTTGAAGATTATAATTCTAACATTGCATGTTGTAGAGTAACCTGGAAAAAATTTGAACATTCGATAAAGCTTAGCTCAAACCAACTCACTTTACCTTGTAAAGTTTTGCACATTATCATTGCCCACGTTATTCTTCCTTAAATAGGTCACCTTAATGAAGTTACTCATTTCGACTTATTTTTTCTTGACTCTTTTTTAGTCGGGCGAAAATTATATTTCCAACAATTGTGATTGGTACACACATGAAAATAATCCATTCTGTCACTCGTATAAAGGTTTTACCTTTTGGCATGCTACTTACTAAAATTTTTAAACATTTTGAAATTTCTTTAAATGGCGAGATCTTCATTGTACTTTGTCCCGCCGATATTACCAACACTCATACTTTTAAACGAAAGAAAATTTTCAAGAAACATGGCAATGTGTGGCCTATACAAAGGGATTTGATCCAGACTCTGGCCCTTCGACTTTATCTTTCAAAGGTGATCATGAAGAGGTTGGCAATGATCATAGTGACAAGTACAACTAGTTCTTAGTCCTCCACATGACATCTCGGTATCGAATGCTTCTTCACTTACTGGCGATTTTACTTTTACTGAGGATCACTACAATCTCTTCAGCGGATGCATTGACATCTTACTTCCTTATTCAACGAGCTTGGTAGGATGCTTTATTAACTGCAAGTTCAACAAGATGCAATACAAGCTCAACAAGTGCGATACAAGCTCAACAAGATGCCTTTTATGCTTATTACAATGCTCAACATGAGGTAATGCATGCTTCGCAAAATGCCTTTTATACTTGATTCGATGCACTTTTCCAGCACTGCCTACTCCGGAGTCTTAGATATGACTTTATGCATATATTTTTTAGTCCTTATGCTGATCAAACAACTTTGTACTTTATCTTTTGTTCATGAAATAATGATTTCGATTTAAATCCGCAAGCGTACAGTTCATAACAAGTAATAAAGTGGAAAATTAAGTACGAATGTCATCCTACAAAGATTGAATAGTCTAATTTTACCTAACTCGGTCTTAACCGAAACCGATTTTTCAAACATGATTTGTTGTAATTTAAATTAACCCTGACTTAAACTAAATATGCAATATGTATGAATCAAATGAACTAAAATGCAAAATGGATGTTTGAATGTAAGTTTGATTTAATCAACGAATATAAAATGTATTAGGATCACGAATCCCTAAGCAATGCTCACTTTTAACCATAGTTCCACAATTTGACAACACGTTAAAATTTTGAAGACTGAATGCTTCTAATTCTATCCAAAATCTATCTCGAGTAATATTAAACCTACTCTCATATATCGCCAGCCTATGTCTCCATGATAGGTGCAAATATACAAGAATGTATGGGCTTTGTGAGCATTTAAAGATTCACGCAAGGCATAGAGGTATATCTCTATCCCCTATTGGACCCTAAGATGATTTATATCCTGTCGAACTTATTCCCCTTTTCTCAAATGCATGAACTAAGTCACCACATTCACACAATTATATGCACATAATTATGGAAGAAATTAATTATATATAAACCATTCAAAAAATTCCATAACGTGTTTTGAAGTCAATATTGTAAAACAATAAATAAAAAATTCACATTACAAGGTTCATCGATCTCCTAGTACATAAAAGTCTAACCTAGCATGGAGAAACTAACAAAATACACAAAAGCTTTAAAAAAAGACATCAACGGTGTAAGAATTGGCATGTAATCCTGTCGATCTTCGCGTTTCTCTTCATTATTGTGGTGCAAAACCACCTCCAAGACGTGTTATTTTGTTCTCCTAATGCATTTTTCTTTTTTATTTGATGGCTCTTAGGTTTTTATATCACTTCTCCGATTAGGTTCATAAGAAATTTACTCGTATAAGGAAATTGGAATTCTCGCTTTCGAGACTAACCATGTGACTGCATAGTTGAATACAAATGGGCTTCTGAATTCTCTGCCTGTGAATGGACGATCGCATAGAATCTCTACCATCCGGTTGCAGGGTAGAGTAGACTTCCATTGTGTGTCAATTTAGTCCCTAAACATTGTTTTCTCCCACTTTGGCCTATTTTCTTCATTCTTCTAGTTTCCCATTATAGTTCCAAATTGGCACTTAGCTCGTTCAATTCCTCGATTATTCCTTCGAGTCATCTTTTGGTTATTTGTACTTTGGTCCTAGAAATTTTATCTTCTTATGTTTGGTCATTTTCATATCTTGTCTCACGAATTCCATCCTATCCATCAATATAATCCTGAAAAATGAAATTGCATAGAATTAAGCCGTATTCAACCAATTTTATCGATATTTAGTCATGTTTTGCGGACCGAATAAGTGGTAAAAAAGTACTTATCAAACCCCCCAAACTTGAACTATTGTTTGTTCTCAAACAAAATAGTGAATTTAACTCTACACAAAACGTGACTTGACAACCTGTCGTGTCTTAGGATTAGAATTCAGTAATCAACACAAGAAACAGTTTCAAATAGTGCAAGAATAAAATCAACATTTACCTGTCATATGCAAAACTCAACATGTGTGTAAACTCATGTTAACATATCAAGCTTATGATTGGTTTATTCGTGACCCATGGTGGTCAAATATATCATTTCCTCTCTCGAGAAATGCACATCTTAAACTTATTCTTTTCACTCACTCATTGGGAGTTTAAATAACTGCAGTCATTTCGCTCTCTTAGCTTGGATAGGTCCCACTATTAAAGTTCACATGTCAACAAGTAGAGGCTCTCCTATTTTGATTGCTTCAACTTTTAAAAATAAATTTAAGTTACTTGCCTTGCATCAAATGTGTAGTTTCATCAACCAAATGTCCAAGGGCTTTCTTCATGTTATTGTGTCTTTTATTCACTTGTTTTCTAATTTTTTTTAATTGTCATCTTCTCATTTGCTTTCTATATAACCCCTGTAGTGAGTTTTAAGCTGATGACTCCAAATCGGTTAGCTTTGGGGTACTAGATTTTAAACCCTTGCAGGATTATTCACTGGAGTTATAAAGGCTCGATTAAATGACTTTTTATTAACTTCTCCCATTCTTGCTTTTTATATGACCCATGTAGCGAGCTTTGGGCCAATGACTCCCAAAGCAGTTGGTTTTAGGGAATCAAGTTTCAAAATGCACTTAAGACTTACTCGCTCCAGTCATAAAGGCCTTGAGAGAAGTAATATTTTCACACAAATTAGTTTTATGCCCTTCTTTGTTTTTCTAGACATCGAGTTTCCAAAACCAATCCCCAACTTAAGAATTTCACCTAATCTTCATCTCATTGATCTAGGTAATCCACACTATAAAATTCATGCACGGAACCCTCACTTATCTCAAAGTTTCCCTATAATTGTTCAACCATCTTCAAACTACAATAAAAATGGTTTATGGGTTAATATAATAAAGGGTTCTCGATTTTCTCCTACTTTGTTCACGATCCCAATCACTAACCTAACTTGTCAAACATGAGTGCATGCGTAAAGAATGTCAAATATCATATAATCAAGTATAAGGTTAATCAAATTCCACACCATATCTATAGTTCATAATGCATACCTATTCCAATATTCATATCATAGCCGACAAGGATATCAAGCCCACATAAGCACACAAAAACATTGTAAAAACGAATAAAACATGCAATTTTTTTATTTTTTTAACACTTGACAAGCACACACAATGTAGTAATTAAATATAGTTATTGATGAGTATGACCAATGCAATGAAAAATGGATGCCACAATTCCAAAATTTTGCCACCATTCATAAAAATGGGATAACTGGTACTCCTCTGATCAGTATGGAGATGGTGGTAGAAAATTGGGACCTGCGATGTCGTCTCCTAGTGGTGGAGATAGTCGAGTCAGGATCTACCTTATCATCTCCAACTCTCGGGCTAGCTCGGCTCATATATCCCAAACCTTAGTCTCCAGGCTACCTAGGCAATCCCAGATCTCATTTGCTCTCAAATGGATACAGTCTACCCAGCCCACAGACATACTTAGCTACCCATTCAGTATTTCAATTTCCTTCCATGCTGCAAGGGATTCTCTACTGGCATCCAATGCAAAATTTCGGATGGCGTACATATCATTCCGCACCCGTTCTATATTAGTACTCATGGCCCTGAATGCTTGCTGAAATTTCTAAATCTCACAGCTGGAGCTTGTCAGGGTGGAAAAGATCTGTCTCAGTAATGTGTGTCCATGTCAGCATGTGGTAATGGAGCCTGTGGCATCTTCATGTCTTCAAGCGCCTCTTCTGGCTTGGCCTACTGCTATCTAAGTTGATCTCTCCCCACATTTTCCTCGTGTTTATCCCTGGCTCTGTCTTGAGCCTCCAATGTGGTGCACTTGATGAAGGGATTAGGCTTTTTAGGTGCTTCCCGGGATGTGATGGTAATGCCCATGGCCCTACAGATATCGCTGATTAGGTTCGAAAAGATTAGTGAGTACCATTTGTCCCCATGTTTCGATTGTATATATCTGATTATAAATGAAGGTGGCAAGATCAATTATGGGCCCCCAAATTGAACCTAGCATTTGGATTAGTAAATGTCTTTGGTGTGTGGTAGGCTCGATATTGTGGCACATAAATAGCCATAGAATAGCTATAGACGGTGTGAGCTCAATCTGGTACCATTCAGCAATATAGAGGGGCCATGCATTTTCATGCCCAAGTAATATCTCGGTCACCTCATTCTAATAAAATCATCTATTATGGGGACCACGTTGTTCCAGGATAGCTGATAGTAGTCGTGCATTACTTCAAGTGAGAACATAATCCATTTTTCCCTTACCCATGTTTGATGCAGATGTTCTGAACTTGGAATGTCTATTTCATTGTTGAAATTTGCATAGAACTTCTTGACTAAACCTTCATAAACTGGGTGTGTTCGCTCTACTACTTTTTCCCATTCAAAAATTTGGACTAATGTAATTAGTTCAAACCCGAGGAAATCATCCAATTTGACAGGCCTTTTTGGGAGTAGTGCCCAATGGCTAATAATGGTTGAGTACCAGGCTACAGTGTCTAGAGTTAGAAATCTCATAACACCCACTTCGGGCTGTCTTGTATGTTCGATGTCCAATGATGAGTTGACTTTTCCCTTCCCTTTTGATGTTCATTTAGGCGGCATCCTGCAAGATTGCAAATTATGGATATTAGACCTTATAATGTAAATGGATAAAGAAGAAAGCATGGCAAAATATACGTAATGACATGATCCAGGAGTCGAGCTTGACGAAGGCGAGTGCGAGACGAGATCCATTGATAGTCGATGGCGGGCCAATGCCGCGATCAAGCGCAAAGCAAGTGAAACAAGCGATGGGATTACTTGTTCAAGAAACCATCGATGGAACCATGTTTGGGACTCAAAATGGAACAATTTTCATGTTTGGGTAGAGGGTCGAATCAACTTGGATCAATTTGTTATCAAGTGACGAAACCGAAGACTGAAAATAAGCATGTGCAACCGCACAGCGAAAACACCCATGCGACCGCATGGAGGCATACTGAAACTCAAGATGGATTTTTGGTTGAACCATGCGACCGCGTGAAAATGCACCATGCGGCCGCATAGACCAAAATTTGGCGAATTTTCTAATTTTGGCAATTTTCCATATTTTGTTAATTTTTTATTATTTTCCATATTTTGGGGATTATGATTGACTTTTGCACGATTTTTACCTAATTTTTAGGTTTAGTATAAATAAGAGTTTTCATTCAATTGTTAAAAACTTTTGACGTTATTGATATTGAATTAAAGTGAGGCGTATTGTCTTCTCTTCATCGTTCTTCATTGAACAACTTCGAACTTATCAAGTGTTAACTTGTGGCATTCAAACAACCGGATTTAATTCTTGGATTACGTGATCAAGGGGTCTTTCAAGCGTCGTTCTTGTTGGATTTTTTTGTTCGACTTTCTTTTGGGTTAATCCTAAACTTTGGATTAATTTGGCTTTCTTGGGTTCGTCAATCTCGTTGTGAGTTTCGTAGTTAACGTTGCTACGGAGTTCGCATCAGTTGGGATCAGAGCTTTGGCTCGAAATTAATTGAAGGTTATATCTTTTCTTTATTTGTTCGAGTCGTCAATTTTGTTTTCTTTGTTTCTACTACTATTTTAATTGTTCTTTCTTAGTTCTTCGTTCTTGATTTTCTTTTCATCGTTTCGTTGAGTTGTTGGTAATTTAATCATCTTCTTTCATCAAGGAGTTAAAAAAAAAGTACGAAAAAAGAGGTTACTGTACATTCGAGGTACTGTTCATCTCGAAGTACTGTTCACAAACAAATTTTTATTATTATTATTATTGTTTGATTTTGTTTTTCTACCAACAACAATTCCTACATTGTGTTTGACTTTGGAATATTCAATTGGGTTCGATTCCTTCAATCTTCTATTGAGTTCATTCACATATTCTTGTCAAAACATTCATCTATTCCACTTATTCAAGTCTTTTGAGTCTCGTGGTCCTCGATTAATATTCGATTTGTTTGAATTCTCGGTAAAACAATTGATTTAGTTCACTTGGTTCTTTGAAGTGTTTGGAGGGAAACTTTGAGTGGTAAAAGGCTAAGTGGTAAGTTTAATAGAGGGAAAAAGCCATAGTGAGTTTTTTCCAAGTGAAATCTTTGTGAGGCATAAAAAAAATGTGTGATATGATGTTAGAAAGAGAAGGTTCTAATTCAAGCCGAAACGGTAATGACAACAATGTTTCAGAGGACATGATACGGAGGTTTGAACGGGTATTTGGTGATGTTAGGGAAAAGGTGGATAGGCAAGGGGAATGGATGGTGTAAATAGGTACTACAATTGCTAATCTTAGCCGGGGACAAGTGGAGATGTCTAATGCTAAGGGGCCGAATAGGCGTGAATCTAAGAGAGGAAAGCGAGATGAGTATCGTAGTGATGAGGATGATTTTGATGAAAATGACTTTGATATGGGTCGAACGAGGCATAGGGGCGATAGGATGGAAAGATGGGGTAGAAATAATTTGGGAGATGAAGTAGATGGAAATTTGGGGAGTATTAAAATGACTATTCCGCAATTTAAGGGGAGAAGCGATCTGGAAGCATATTTAGAGTGGGAAAGGAAGGTTGAGATGATTTTTGAGTGCTATAATTATTCGGAGGAGAAAAAGGTAAAATTGGCGGTGCTTGAATTCGTGGATTACGCGATATCTTGGTGGGATCAAGTACTTACATCATGGCGTAGGGGTTGGGAAAGACCAATTAGCACTTGGGATGAATTGAAGGCGTTGATGAGGAGGAGGTTTGTTCCGAGTCACTATTATAGGGAAATCCATCAAAAATTGCAAGGTTTGTACCGAGGATCGAAAAGCGTAGAGGATTATCATAAGAAGATGGAAATTCTTGTGATTTGGGCTAATGTGGAGGAAGATTGGGAAGCTACCATGGCATGGTTCTTGAATAGGTTAAATCGGGATATTGCAAATGTTGTAGAGTTGCAACACTGTGTGGAAATCGAGGACATGTTACATGTGGCAATGAAGGTCAAGAGACGATTGAAAAGGAAGGGGACATCTAGGCAACCGTTAGGAACTTCGACTCCTAATCTAACATGGAAATCGAAGTGGGATGACAATAACAAAATTGGGGCTGCACCTAGAGGTAAAAATGATTGGCAAAAGGGCAAGGATGAAAACGCTAGCAGACCAATATCAAAGCCGGAGGCACAACCGTTGTGCAATCAGGACATCAAATATTTTAGGTGTTTGGGAACGGGGCATATTGCTTCTCAATGCCCAAACAAATGGGCGATGGTGTTGCGAGATAATGGAGAGATTGTGAGCGATAGTGATGGCGAGTTTGATGACATGCCGGCATTGGAGGATGTTAGTGAAGAAGAAAAAGTTGAAAAGCCAGTTGGGGATCTACTAGTTACAAGGCGAGCTCTCACTACTCACGTCAAAGCGGATAACTTGGAGTTGCAATGGGAAAACATTTTCCACACTCGATGCCACGTCAACAATGCGGTATGTAGTGTTATAATTGATGGTGGTAGTTGTACTAAAGTAGCTAGCGTATCTCTTGTAGAAAAATTGGGTTTAACAATGTTGAGACACCCGAGACCTTATAAATTACAATGGTTGAATGAGAGTGGCGAGGTGAGGGTGAATCGAAGGGTGTTACTTAGTTTGTCAATTGGGAGTTAAAAGGACGAGTTATTGTGTGATGTGGTACCAATGCAAACGGGACATATTTTATTGGGGCGACCATGATAATACGATAGGAAGGCTATGCACGATAAGTACAAAAATCGATATAGTTTCATTAAGGATGGAAAAATCGTTACTCTTGTACCATTAACACCGGCGCAAGACTATGAGGACCAATTAAAATTGAGAAGTGAGAAAGAGAGGAGAGCAAAAGAGTTAGAAAAAATGAGAGCAAATAGTGAGTTGGAGAAAAAGAGAGAAAATGTTGAGATAGCCATTAGAGAGAAAAAGAGAGAGCAATCACAAGAGAGAAAAGAAAGAGAGTGCCCCGAGAGAAGAGAGAAAATACGAGCGAATTTCTTTACAAAAAAGAATGATTTGAGGAGGGCGGTAGTTGAGAGAAAAGAGATAATCTTGTTCGTTTATAAGGAATTACTCCTCAATTTTGAGGAAACTAAGCCACCCCTCTCTAGTTGGCTAAGTCTTTGTTGCGGGAATTTGACGATGTATTTTCGGATGGTGCACCAAGTGGATTGCTGCCTATTCGAGACATTGAACATCAAATTGACTTCATACCTGGAGCTGTCAATCCAAATCGACCGACTTATCGAAGTAATCCCAAGGAGATTAAGGAGCTTCAAAGGCAAGTGGAGGAGTTGATGAGCAAAAGATACGTGAGGGAAAGCATGAGTCCTTTTACGGTACCGATTTTGCTTGTACCAAAAAAGGATGGAACATGGCGAACGTGCGTGGTTTGTAGGACTATCAACAACATAACGGTAAAGTATCGTCACCCTATACCTAGGTTAGATGACATGCTTGATGAATTACATGGTGCTTGCATATTTTCTAAAATTGATTTAAAAAGCGGGTATCATCAAATTCGTATGCGGGAGGGTGATGAATGGAAAACGGCTTTTAAAACTAAATATGGTTTATATGAATGGTTGGTTATGCCGTTTGGACTCACAAATGCACCTAGCAGTTTTATGCGTTTAATGAATCATGTTTTGCGTGCCTTTATAGGAAAATTTGTTGTAGTTTATTTTGACGACATCTTAATCTATAGCAAAAACCTAGGAGAGCATTTGGAACATTTAAAATGTGTGCTAATTGTTTTAAGGAAAGAACAACTCTATGCTAATCTTAAAAAATGCACATTTTGTATGGATAGAGTTATATTTTTTGGATTTGTGGTTAGTGCTAATGGGGTAGAAGTAGACGATGAAAAAATAAAAGCTATTAGAGATTGGCCGACACCTAAAAGCATAACGGAAGTTAGGAGTTTTCATGTATTGGCTAGTTTTTATAGGCGTTTTGTGAAAGATTTTAGCACTATCACCGCACCACTCACTAAAGTAGTTAAAAAGAGTATAGGTTTTCATTAGGGTGATGAATATGAACTTGCATTTAATACTGTTAAAGGTAGATTGTGTGAAGCACCTGTTTTGGTATTACCTAACTTTGATAAAACATTCGAGATTGAGTGTGATGTGTCAGGAATAGGGATTGGAGCAGTTTTAATGCAAGACCAGAGGCCTATTGCATACTTTAGCGAGAAATTGAGTGGAGATGCTTTAAATTATCCTACATATGACAAAAAATTTTATGCACTTGTTCGAGCTTTGGAGACTTGGCAACATTATCTATGGTCGAAGGAGTTCGTAATATACACCGATCATAAGTCACTAAAGTACTTGCGGGGACAAGGTAAATTGAACAAGAGGCATGCGCGGTGGATGGAATTCATTGAGACCTTTTCATACGTCATTCGGCATCAATAAGGTAAGGAAAATGTGGTGGCGGATGCATTTTCGCGAAGGTACGTATTGCTAACTACTCTTGATTCTAAACTACTTGGGTTTGAGCATATTAAGGAATTGTATGAAAAAGATGTTGAATTTTCGGATATTTATTTGTCATGCATAAAGGAGGCGGTTGATAGGTTCTTTAGGCATGAGGGGTATTTATTTCGGGAAAATAGGTTATGTGTTCCTAATTGTTCTATTCGGGAGTTGTTAGTAAAGAAGGCACATAGTGGTGGATTGATGGGACACTTTGGGTTCAAAAGACTTTAGATGTATTGAAGGAGCATTTTTATTGGCCTAAGATAAAAAGTGATATAGAGCGAATTTGTAGTCGATGCATAGGTTGTAAAGGCTAAATCTAAGGTTTTACCTCAAGGTTTGTAAACACCTTTACCTATACCTAGTGAGCCTTGTGTTGATATCTCGATGGACTTTGTTTTGGGTTTACCTAGGACTAAGAAAGGTCGGGATTCTATTATTGTGGTTGTAGATAGGTTCAGCAAAATGGCACATTTTATACCATGTCACAAAATTGAAGATGCCATGAACATTGCTAACTTATTCTTTAAAGAGATTGTGCGTTTACATGGGGTTCCTAGAAGCATAGTGTCGGATCGGGATGTCAAATTTTTGAGTCACTTTTGGAGAGTTTTGTGGGGTAAGTTAGGCACTAAGTTACTATTTTTCACAACTTGTCACCCACAAACGGATAGGCAAACCGAGGTAGTGAATAGGACTATGACACAATTGTTACGCGCTGTAATCAATAAAAATTTGAAGAGTTGGGAGGAGTGTCTACCATTTGTTGAATTTGCATACAATCGAGCTGTTCACTCTACTACGTCTATTCTCCATTTGAAATTGTATATGCTTTTAATCCGCTAACTCCTTTGGATTTAATTCCTTTACCTGTGAATGAACGTGGTAGTTTAGATGGCAAAAAGAAGGCGGAATTGGTTAAATCACTCCATGAAAAGGTAAAAGCACAAATTGACAATAAAAATAAGTTGGTTGCGTCGCAGGCAAACAAAGTAAGGAAGCGCATGACATTCGAGCCAGGAGATTGGGTTTGGGTGCACTTTAGGAAGGAGCGGTTTCCGGAGCAAAGGAAGTCCAAGTTGCAATCGAGGGGCGATGATCCATTTCAAGTGATTGAAAAGATAAACGACAATACTTACAAGTTGGACATTCCAGGTGAGTATAATGTTTCGGCTACTTTTAATGTATCTGATCTCTCTCTGTTTGATGCAGGTTCAGATTCGAGGACAAATCCTTTTGAAGAGGGAGGTGATGATATGATCCAGGAGTTGAGCCCGACGAAGGCGAGTGCGAGACGAGATCTGTTGATAGTCGATGGCGGACCAATGATGCGATCAAGGGTAAAGCAAGTGAAACAAGCGATGTGATTGCTCGTTCAAGAAACCATTGATGGAACCATGTTCGAGACTCAAAATGGAGCAACTTTCATGTTCGGGTCGAGGGTTGAATCAACTTGGATCAATTTGTTATCAAGTGACGAAACCGGAGAATGAAAACAAGCCTGTGCGACCGCACAGCTAAAACACCATGCGACCGTATGGAGGCATACCGAAAGTCAAGATGGATTTTTGGTTGAACCATGCGACCGCATGAAAATACACCGTGCAACCGCATAGACCAAAATTTGGCGAATTTTCTAATTTTGGCAATTTTTTATATTTTGTTAGTTTTTGATTCTTTTCCATATTTTGGGGATTATGATTTACTTTTGCATGATTTTTACCTAGTTTTTAGGTTTAGTATAAATAAGAGTTTTCATTCAATTGTTAACAACTTTTGACATTATTGATATTAAATTAAAGTAAGGCGTATTGTCTTCTCTTCATCGTTCTTCATTGAACAACTTCGAACTTATCAAGTGTTAATTTGTGGCATTCAAACAACTGAATTTAATTCTTGGATTGCGTGATCAAAGGGTCTTTCAAGCGTTGTTCTTGTTGGGTTTTTTGATTCGACTTTCTTTTGGGTTAATCCTAAACTTTGGATTAATTTAGATTTCTTGGATTTGTCAATCTCGTTGTGGGTTTCGTAGTCAACGTTGCTACGGGGTTTGCATCACGTAAGGTACAAACCCCTAAACTGGCTTCAAGGTATATGTGTACCGTGCTGGTGTGCAAGATTCAAGAAACATGTCCCACGATGAGGTTAATATCACAAAAATATGAATTACTAATGAAACTTATCTTAAAGCATGCACTTTATTCAATTGGACCCATGACTGACCTAGGAGTTTCACCCCCGAGCATCGTTGAGAAAAGTTAAATTTTCCTAAGCGATCTCCAGGCATATGAAAGTATTTATACTACTCTATCACATATCCTAAATTCAAGTCAATTGGGTTGTCGAATTGCGGGGCAAAGTAGGTGACGTGAGGTGCTCTGACTTAGCTATTTTGTGCCTACGTGTAGTTAAGTTGGGATTTTGTGTTTTCCAATGCAATTTTTATGGGTATTCATTACACATTGCACTCCAATTAATGCATCAATCATATATAATGCAAGAATTACCAAAATGCACAAAAATCGTCACATAGGCATTTATTCAAACACATTATGTGCGGTACATGGGATTCTTACCATTTTAATGAAGTGATATGTAAAATATATCTACAAGGCATATAACACGACCATGTTCATAACCAATCATCTATCTATGCCCGTTCTCCTCAATACGTGTAAAAACAAATGGATGTAGATCGCGGCCCAAAGCATGAGGAAAAGAGAAGCAATAGATTCATACTGTTAGAATTAAGAGGTGGAGATGTGCATTGCAAGAGGTATGCTTGAATGAATTTGATGCTCTTCATGTGCAAGAGATGGTGTGTGCCGTGATACTAGGGAAGAAATTTGCCCAAAAGTGTATGTTCTTGTGTTTGAGAGTGACTTTAAAACACCCTTGACTCTCCAAAAACTCGACCTTGACCTAATTATTCCCAAATTGCAGTTTTCAACTTATGACTTAACCCGACCTTCCACTGACTCCCATACTTACCAAGACACATTTTAAGCTATATGAGGTGTGTATAGGCTGTGAACTTAGCTTCAAAACTAATTTTTCGTTTGAAATCACACCTTGACCCCGAAAAACTTAGAAAAGCCCTATTTGTGCCTCGAAATGCGTGAAACTCACACCAACCACCAAAATATGATTTCAACATTCATGATTCGTGCTCAATGCATTGGGAATTGTGTGGACGATGCTTAGACTCTTTTTCACATATATAGATGAATGATGACTTAAAACTATCACTAATGCTAAAAAAATGAAAAATTCCTACACTAATACAAAAACAAAATGAATAAAAGTGGATGCGATAGGTTGCCTCCCATCCAGTGGTAGATTATAGTCAATAGCTCAACTCTCCCATGTCTACTTCATTCTGGGTCTTGAGGTGAACGGTAGACTTTTCCTTGGAAAATTCATTGCTCCAGTAATGTTTCAACCATTATCCATTGATTGTGAAGGTTCCTTTGCTTTTATGGTCGATCTCTATATCCTCGTATGGCAGCACCATTGTGACTGTATACGGACCTGACCACTTTGACCTTAATTTTCTTGGGAAGAGCTTGAGTCTAGAATTATACTGTAGAACTTTCTACACCACTTCAAACTCTCGCCTCTGAATATGCAAGTCGTGCCACTTTTTGGTGCATTCCCTATAGTGTTCTGAATTCTCAAATGCTTCTATCCAGAACTCAGCCAACTTGTTAAATTGTAGCAGATGCTTTTCATCAGCTGCCTTCAAATCTATGTTCAACTTTTTCATTGCCCAATACGCAAGGTGCTTTAACTCAAGTGGCAGGTGCCACACTTCCCAAAAATTAGTCGGTATGGAGACATGCCTATGGGTTTTTTGAATGCTGTTCTGTAAGTCCATAATGCATCATCCAACTTCTTAGACTAGTCTTTCCTCGGAGAACTTACTATGATCTTAAGTATCCTCTTCAATTGCCGATTCCAAACTTCGACTTGTCCGCTGGTTTCAGAATAATATGGGGTAACCATATGGTGTTTGACACTATATTTACTCAATAACTGCTCAAACTAGCGCTTGCAGAAATATTTTCCCCCATCAATGATTATAGCGTGCGGTGTGCCATAGCAGGTGAATATGTACTTCTTCAAGAATCCAATTACAACCTTAGTATCGTTGGTTGGTAATGCAACTGCTTCTACCCATTTGGATACATAGTCAACTGCCACCAAAATGTATTGATAGGAGAATGATGGGAGAAGGGTCCCATAAAGTCAATTTCCCAAACATCAAATATCTCCATCTCTAAAATATTGTTTAGGAGCTTTCATTCTTCATTGAGATGTTCTCAGTGTGTTGACATCTATCATACCTTTTTACAAATTTGAAGGCATCCTTAAATAATGTAGGCTAGTAGAATCTCGACTGTAAAATCTTGGCTGTTGTCTTTGAAGCTCCAAAGTACCCCGCATATTTATATGTATGTCAATGTTCCAGAATTTGAGGCACTTCTTCTTCAGGCACACACCATCGAATGATCTGATCTGCCCTTCACCTATAGAGAATTGGGTCGTTCCAGAAGTAGTATTTGAATTCTACAAAGAACTTCTTCATTTGGTGACTAGAGTAATCTGGTAGAGGGATGGATTTGGCCAAGTAGTTCACAATATTTGCGTACCACAGTACTCCTTCCACACTGAATATCTACTTGTCCAGGAAGATTTCATTGATATCTCTCCAGGCTTCAATCTAGATAAATGATCTGCCAAAATATTTTCACTGCCCTTTTTATCATTGATTTCAATGTCAAGCTCTTGCAGCAATAAGACCCAGCGAATCAATCAAAATTTATTAAACGCATACACTATAGCCGATAACTCTTTCTCAGTGGTTGCATAATTAAATTTTGCATCGTTTAAGGGTTTGATTGTGTAGTAGATCAAATGGAAAACTTTGTTTCTCCACTGTCCTAGTACGATCCCCACAGCATAATCACTGGTATCACACATTGACTCAAAAGATAGTTCCCAGTCTGGTGCCACAATTAACGATGCCGAAGTTAATTTTTCCTTCAAAGTGTTGAAAGCTGACAGACATTCCTTAATGAACTCAAACGGTATATCCTTCATCAGCAAGTTTGACAACGGCTTCGTAATCTTTGAAAAGTCCTTAATAAAACTTCTATAAAATTTGGCATGTCCCACAAAGCTGTGAACACCCTTAACTGATATAGGTGGTGGAAACTTTTCAATGATCTGAAACTTTGCTCTGTCCACCTCAATTTCCTTTGTTGATACACGATGTTCTAGTACAATCCCCTCATATACCATTAAGTGACATTTCTCTCAATTTAATACCAAGTTCGTTTCCTTGCATCTCTATAGGACAAAGTTCAGGTGTTGGTAGCATTCATCAAATGAATACCCAAAGATCGAGAAGTCATCCATGAACACCTCTATGAACTTTTTAACCATGTCTGAGCATATTGCTATCATGCACCTCTAAAATATTGTAGGAGCGTTGCAAAAATCAAAGGGCATTGTATGGTATGCAAAGGTACCATAGGGGTAAACTCACCATCCCGTTACTGTTCTGGTAGGAATTAACTCATTCTTCTCATTTGGTACTACCGTGATTCCACTTTCTTTGGCACAACCTGAACTGATCTGATCCATGCACTGTCTAATATCGGATATATGATGCCTGCATCTAAAAGCTTAAATACCTCTACCCTGATCACTTCCTTCAAATTTGGATTCAACCTCATTTGACTCTCTATTCTTGGCTGAAATTCTCCTCTATGAGAATCTTATGCATACACAATAAAGGGCCGATCCCTTTGATATCTGTTATAGTCCATCTAATTGCTGTTTTGTTCTCCTTGAGTACTCTAAGCAGTGTTTCTTCCTCCACCTCGTTGACTGTGTTTGATATAATGGTTGAAATTTTACATGACTCCCTCAAGTAGGCATATTTGAGATGTGGTAACAATTACTTAAGTTCCAATGTAGGTAGCTGCTTAATGGATGGTAGTAGTTTTGTGGTTCTTGTTCCAAGCTCCTCAAAGTCCCTTTTGCTTATCTATTGTGGGTTGTTCTCCAAAAACTTTGCACATGTCTTAATCTCTAGAGAATCTGAATGTGTTGATTGAGAGTTTGTAATGTACGCCTCATAAGCATCTGATGGGTTGTGAAGTAGGAATGTGTATTGAATCACCTTTTTAGTTACGTCAATCTGAAAACAGCTATCTAACTTTGTAGGGAACTTTATAGCCTTGAAGACTTTAAAAGAAATCTGCTCTTCATCGAGTCTCATAATTAACTGCCGTTTCTGAACGTCAATTAGAGTTCTATCGGCAGCCAACAATGGTCTGTTGAATATCAATGGAATATCTTTGTTTTCCTTCATATCCAAGATGAGAAAATCAGCATGGAATATGAACTTCTTCACTTTGATTAGCACGTCTTCTATTATCCCTCTTGGATGTGTCAAAAACCTATAAGCTAATTGCAGCAACACAATAGTAGCCTTGGCCCCTCCTAATCCAAGTTTTCTAAAAACAGACAGAGGCATTAAATTAATACTTGCACCAAGGTTACATAAAATTTTATCAAAATAAACTTCACCAATAATGTAAAGGATAGTGAAACTCCCTTAATCTTTCGATTTTGGCCCGATATTTTTCTGAATTCTCGCACTGTATTCTTCAGTTAACATCACCATCTGATGTTCCTCTAGTTTACATTTATTTGATAAGGTGTCTTTCAGGAACTTGGCGTAGCTATGCATCTGGAATAGTGCATCAGTGATCAGGATGTTTATGTGGAGCTTCTTGAAAACTTCGATAAAATTTTTATATTACTGCTTCATCTTCTGCTTCTTCAACCTCTAGGAAAATTGAATAGGAGGCTCATAAGAGTTGACTATAACTGTTGCGTTATCTCGTGATGTCTCTAAACTTTCCTTTGGGGTGGATTCATTTATCTATCCATCCTACTCCACAGTCTCTTCTTTTGCAGGAGATATTGTCTCTTTATTTACATTTGGCCTCTTAACATGTATTTGAGGTAGTTATACCCTACTTAAAGTTGTAATTATCTTAGCATGCTCCTTTCGGTTGATTTCTGTGTTACATGGCAAATTACCTAGTGATCTGCCAGTCAAAGCAATTGTCATTTGTCCCATTTGAGTCTCCATAATTTTTATGGCAGCATTTTGATCTTGAAGAGTGGCTTCGATTTTACTCATGAACTAATTGTAGGCTTCCATGTACCGATTGATCTTTTTTATGAACTTTCCGAACATTTCTTCTAGTTGAGGCTTCTTTTCTTGCTGTTGGAATTGACCTTGTTGCCTATTTTTTTTGGTTGTCCCAAGAGAAGTTAGGGTACTTTTTCTAGCTCGGATTGTATGTTTTCCCAAATGAATTGTTCCATTAGCGTTATCCCCATTGAGCAAAATCTATCTCTCCATTTTTTATGCTAAGATTTGGGCAATCTGCTGTTATATACTTAGCTTCACATTCCTCATAACTAATCTTCTTAGTCTGTGTTGCATCATCCTTTCCACCTTGTGAAATAGTAAGTCAATCTTTGCAAATAGGGCTGAATATGCATCCACTTTATAGACTCCCGATGTTTTCTTCTGAACTACTCATTCTGATGTCCACATAACTGATGTAGTAGCCATTGTCTCGAATAGCTTTAGTGTCTCGTCAATAGTTTTTGTGGATAGTGACCCATTAAATGAAGAGTTGACCGCGCTTTTGATTGCTAAAAGTAATCCCACATAGAAATATTGGACTTGGAGTCCCTTGCTGATCCCATGATGTAGACGTTTTCCCAACATGTTTTTAAACCTATTCCAGGCTTTATGAAAGGTCTCTAAGTTGCGTTGACAAAAAATAGATATGTTATGCTTTAACTTTGCAATCTTGGTTGGTGGGAAGAACTTGGTGTAGAACTTTTGTGCTAGATTGTTCCATGTAGTGATGCTGGCTATTGGTTGAAAGTCCGTCTATTCAATTTCTTTGTCATGTAATGTATGTGGGGATAGCCTCAATCTGATAGCATTGTCTGAGATCCCATGATATCTGAAGTGTTGGCACATCTCCAAGAATTGAGAGACGTGCGTGTGTGGGTTTTCTGTAGCTATGCCATGAAACTAATGTACATTCTAAAATAATTGTATCACATTGATCTTAATTGGAAGTTAGGCTGCCCAAACGGTGGATACATGATGCTGGATTAGCTTTAGATTATTTGAGGAGTCTAGATCTCCTATAAACATGTTGCCTCCGTCCACCGCCTCTTTTCCATTGGCTGGAATGATAGGATTATTCTGTTCCTTAGCCATTTGTTGTTGTTGTGCTTCTCTAGTTTCTTTTTGCAGCCGACGAAAAGTTTGCTCAATTTTTGGATTAGCTGGAATCAGGTCTCCTCCAGCCATCTTAGCATGTAAATCTGCGAGAAGACTAATAGTAGTTCTTAGATACTAAAAAAATAAATTGAATAACAAAATAAAATAGAAGACAAAAACTTGTTCATGAAATAATTATTTCAATTTAAATGCGCAAGTGTGTGGTCCGTAGCAAGTAACAAATTGAAAAATTGAGTCCAAATGTTGTCCCACAAAGATTGAATAGTTTAATTTTACCTAACTCGACTTTAACCAGAACCGATTTGTCAAACGTGATTTCTTGTAGCTAAAATTAACCCTTACTTAAACTAAATATGCAAATATATATGAATCGAATAAATTAAAATGCAAAATGGATGTTTGAACGCAAGTTTGATGTAATTAATGAATATAAAGCGCATTAGGATCATGAATCTCCAAGCAATGCTCCCTTTTAACCCTAGTTCCACAATTTGATAACACATTGAATTTTTGAAGATTCAATGCTCCTAAATCTATCTAATAATTTCTCTCGAGTAATGTTGAACCTATTCTCATATATCACTAGCCTATATTTTTATGATGGGTGCAAATATGCAAGAATGCACGTGATTTTGTGAGCACTTAAAAATTCACGCAAGGTTTAGAGGTATATCTCTATTCCCTATCGAACTCTACGATAATTTATACCTTGTCGAACTTATTCCCCTTCCCTCGAACACATGAAATAAGTCACCATACTTACACAATTACGTGCACATAATCATGGAATAAATCAATTGTATATAAACCATTTGAAAAAATCCATAAAGTTTTTTGATGTCAATATTGTAAAACAAGAAATCAAAAATTCACATTATAAGGTTCATCGACATCCTAGTGCATAAAAATCTAGACTAATATAGAGAAACTAACAAAATAAACAAAAACTTAAAGAAATGACAACACCGATGTAAGAATTGGTGTGTAATCCCGTCGATCTTCGCATTTTTCTTCGTTATTGTGGTGCAAAATCACCTTCAAGATGTGTTATCTTTTTTCTCCCAATGTATTTTTCTATTTTTTTTATTTGATGGCTCTTAGGTTTTTGTATCACTTCCCCGATTAGGTTTCATAAGAATTTTACTCGTATAAGGAAACTGGAATTCTCACTGTGCATGGTTGAATACAATTGGGCTTCTAAATTTTCTACTTGTGAATGGGTGATCACATGGAGTCTCTACCATGCGGATGCATGGTAGAGTAGATTTCCATTGTGTGTCAATTTAGTCCCTAAACATTGTTTTCTCCTACTTTGGCCTCCTTTCTTCAGTATTCTCGTTCTATCCTATTATAGCTCCAAGTTGGCACTTAGCTCATTCAATTCCTCGATTCTTCATTCGGGTCATCTTTTGGTTATTTGTGCTTTGGTCCCTGAATTGTTGTTTTATTCCGTTTTGGTCCTTTTTTACATTGTTCCTCGTGAATTCCATCATGTCCATCAATATAGTCCTAAAAAATAAATTGCATAGAATTAAGCCATATTCAATCAATTTGATCAACAATTAGTCATGTGTTTGTGGATTGAATAAGTGTGTAAAAACGCACTTATCACATTTCATAAACTCGTGCTTTGACTTGCCCATGTATGTGACATCCAATATTTTCAACTTTTTGATGAGGCTTCATGTGTTAACTTTAGGGTGAATCTTGTATTGTTTTCTATGGTTAAGTTTTTATTTTAAATGTTATATCTTTTTGCTTATGACAAAAGAGGGAAGATATATGAGTTGATATCCCTGATGAAATATATGAGATGATATGCTTTATATGAAATGATATGCTTGATGAAATATATGAGGAGGAATATGCTATTGGTTTGTAAAACATAGGGAGAATATATGGATTGCATGCAAAAATTTAGATTTATATTCCTTATCAATTGTTCAATATTACTTTACAAATAATTTTGTTTGTCATAATCAAAAGGGGTTGACCTATGGTTGATTATCACCTTAAGTTTTGATTATGACAAACAAATTAATCTTGTTTACTAACAAATTAAATTGAGTTATTATAGTTTTTCAAAGCATACTATAAAAAATTGATTGATGAGCATCAAATGATCAAAAGTCATCATCACAAATCGGACTCAAGAAAGAGGCCAAGATCAAAATCACACACTCGAGAAGCTAAGAGCCAAACTTTGGAGTAAGATCAAGGACTTGATTTTTTAGATAAAATATATAGGTACTAACACTTTGATATTTGGTAATGAATGCTTAAACTCAAAATCCTTTTATATATTAAAAACAATTTATATTCATTAAAAAGTCATTCTACTGTAACGTTTTGATCAAATATAAAAATGACTTTTGAAATAATATTTGAACTTGAAAAATATCTTTTATTTTGAAAAATTAATTAAAAATATTTTGTAAAAGTCCATGCCTTTTAAAACCTTCAAATTGGATCAAAGGGGCCAAAACGAAAAAAATATCGAAACTATCAGGTTGTTAACCAGTCGGACGAAGCGGTTGACTTACGAGAAGATACGGTCAATAGAAAGTTTTCCAATGGTCCAAAATTTGACCGTTCTAACCTCTGATTTTTACTGAACAAATGACTATATTGGTCATCCGAAAAAAGGCGATAACCCGACAAGTCTCCTGAACTTACAGAAGTTTTGACATTTTGAACGTTATAAATATCCCTACTTCTTGCATTTATTGCAACATTCTTTAAGGCTATTAAAGTGAGAATTATTTGAGCAAAACTCTTTAAGATTACATCTTATTTAATTCTTCAAACATTTACTTTGAAAACTTTTGATTGATTAAATCAACTTTTGAATATCATTTTTTCATCAAAGTTTTCTCATATAACACTTGAACTTCATTCATTGCTATTTATTTAAGTGTTAGCCTATTTCTTTATTGTACTTAATTTGTGTTTATTACTTATTAAGAGAGAAGTTTCAAATTGTAAAATCATTACTCTTTAAATTTATGAGTCATATTGAGTTCTCGAAAAGCTCAATATTATATAAAGATTGGTGCTCCTTGTTTGTAAGTCATCGGAAACATTAGTTGAATTGCAGCATAAGTCAATCAATATAGTGAAAGACTTTGTTTGTGCGAGAGAACTTGGTAATGGAGGACATAGATCATTGTTTTAGATCGAACTTCCACAATTATATCGTTTACATTCTTGCTACCCTTCTACTTATCGTTATTTCGTTTATATCTATTATTAGATTGATCTCCTTGTTTTTATTTACTTATGAGTATTAATTGATAAATGTATACCTAACTCGATTTATTTAAGTCTATTTTCCAAAAAAGCCTAAAAAGGTAAAATCAGTTCACCCTTTTGTGGTTAGTTATTCTTAGGCTATTGCACAACTCATTGTTCTTCAAATCCAACGGTTCATTTGAGAGAAATAGTTGCATGAATAGTAACAAATTCTAAAAATACTAAAAAAGCAAGTTTATATATTTAAAGAATATGAGATTTGTCAAATTTTTAAGGCTCTCTAAAACTTTCAAATCCAGTTAAGTCTATTATTTAAAAGTATCTTTTATTCTATTATATATCTATTTGTAAAGTTTTACACTACAATAAAAATGACATTTTACAACATACAAAAGGCAACATTTGTTAATTTTGTGTTGCTAAAAGGGTATATCGCAACATTATAATAAATGAATATTGCTATTGGATATCATAATTGAGCCTTGGCAATATTTTTTGAATAAATATTGCTAATATCTCCTTTTGCAACGTTTATCGACTGCTACAAAAAGTTTTACTTTTTACATCGTTTATTGAATGTTTTCAAAATTTGGTTTTATAGTAACATTTAGTGTTTGTTGCTAAAACTCTTAGGGTCCGTTTGATTGTAAAGATAGAATTTGGGTGGAAAGAAAATGAATTCCAGGGAATTGAATTACGTAAAAATTGTTTTCCTAGAAATTGTAAATTATTATGGTTGATTGGTATAATTTTCACATGAAAAATGTTGAAATAAAAGTGTTTTTTGGTGTTTGGCTTTGTTTTACATGAAAATTGTCAATTAAAGGGATTGAATTTACTGGTATTGGGGATAAAATTTATTTCCGTTGCCAAAACCAAAAATAAAAAATAAAAAAATTCAAGAAAATCATCTATCTTTTGGTATTCATTTGACTTTGTTTTACATAAAAATTGTCAATTAAAGAAAAATATTTCTTTACAATAATTCTTAGAATTTATTTTCATTGCAATAAAAAAAAAGTCAACAATAACCAAGAAAATCAATTCCCACCAAAGCAAGAAAAATGCAATTCCCAAGAATCCAAAAATTCGTATTCCATGAAAAATAAATCCCAATCAAACACACCAAAGTTGGAAAATACCATCCAAATTCCATTTTTTCATGGAAATAAATTGCCAATCAAACGGTGCCATATATAGTTTTTTGCAACATTTATTGATCGTTGCGAAATGTTTTACTTTTTGTAACGTTCATTCAATGTTGGAAAAAGTCCCTTTTTTGTAACTTTTTTTGAATGTTCTTAAAATCTAGTTCTACAACAATGTTCATTGACTGTTGCGAAATTTTTTACCTTTTGCAACGTTTCTTCAATGTTGCGAAAAGTTTCACTTATTTTCCTTTCCTTTCCTTTTCTTTTATTTGGCTCTTATTAAAATTTTACATTTTACTCTTTCTTGTTTACTACAATACATTCTCTAATAAAATAATATTACATAAAAAATTTTCCTTCTTTTTTAACCACACATTTTCCAAAAAATTACTATTTCGTAATATATTATACCCAAAATTTTCATTATAATTGGGGCCAAACAAGGGCTTAATTTTCCCACGTTTTCTTTTCCTTCTCCATTTTCTTTATTTTTCCTTTCATTTCTATTTTCTTCTTATCCTTTCCATCTGAACCATCCCGGCTTTTCAAATTACACTGATGGATTTGTAAATCAACCATTCATTAAGCGAACCAAACAACCCAAAACTTTTTCCCCTTTACTCTGAAACTCTTTTTCTATTTCCAAGTTTCTTTAGATTTCCCCAAATCAACTTTTGACTTTTAATATAGGTTTTGCTAAAGATTTGAGCTCTTTTGTTAAAGATGGAAATGGTGGACTAGAGTTTCAAGAATCCGTTAGATTAAGAGACAAAATAAAGAAATATTGAAGCGGGATGAAGAGAGGGATAGGTCTATGAAGATGAAGAAATTATTACAACAACCTCCACCACCACTATTGGCGGTGGTGTGAGGCCCTCACCATCAACTCCTGGTATTAATTGAAGAACTCATGAAATTTGTACTTTTTCCTTAATCTTTGTTTGTTGATTACTTCTTTTATAGATATAATTTTATGGGGTTTTCTGCCTTTACTTGGATTTTATTGCAGCGTCTACAGACATGTATTTAATGAGATCCAGTATATCGTACGTCTAACACCCTGTATTCATGATTCTGATGCATATACAAGAGTTAATTTAGTAAAACTCCACAACTGAGACGTAAGAAACCTTTAAAACCCTTCTACACCCACTGGCTTCTGTCTACCATGAATCTTAACTACAAATTTTCAACCTTTTCTAATCTATGTCTGATTTATTTAGTTTTAGGAACAAAAAACAGTAGAATAATAAATAACAAAAATTTTTGGAAGTTACATTCACAAATACAGGCAGAAACATTACTTGGGGTATTAGTTGGACCATCAAATCTAGGAACCACAATGTTTACATAATGGCAAATTTGAAGCATTTTTTGTTAAGATGAAATTAAGCATTGCATTTGTACATCTTTCTACAAATTCTCACTCACTGGGATCAGTCTTTTACAAGGACTATACTTGTAAAAGTTGAATCTTTATATATTGTACTCTATTGGTTTGATATGATACTCGGAGGATATGAAAATCGATTTCCTAATGAAAATATCATTATTTTGTACTCTATGTACATTTGTCCAAGGCAAATCATGATTTTTCTTCGATTTATTGAAATGATGTGTTTTATGTTTATTTTGTATGGACTAATGAAGTTATTGTCAATTTCATGCAGTCCCAAAAATATATTTATTTTGTTGTTTAATTTGAAATTATTGTACAAAGAGAAAAAATTGCCACAAAAAAATGTAAAACGACATACGGCAACACTAAAAAAATATTGCAAAAAATAAGGATAAGAATAGACAACATTAAAAAATGTTGCAAAAATGGCATCAGCAATATTTTAAAAACATAGAAAAAAGTTCATTAGCAAACTTGAAAAATATTGCAAAAATGTTACTAGCAATATTCAAGAAATGTTGCAAAAAGGTTATAGAAACACTTAAAAAAATTGTCATATCGTTCCACTCTATGACAATATCGAGGTTCGCAACATACATTCGAATGTTGCAAAACATCTTCGGCAATATTTTGTGAACCTTGCAAAAAGATTTTTGTTGTTGTAGTGTTAGACCAATTAAATCTTTTGATTTATTTAATGCTTCTGAAGACGAATATATTAGTATTATAATACAATATAGATTATTGAACCCAAATAACACAACTTTATAATCTTTAATATTCTCATACAATATACAATATTATTAATTTTCTTAAATAGAGTGCAAAATTCAATGATATTATGTTTTTGAAGAAACAAAATTAAAAATTATATTCATTCTAAATGATATGGTATTGATATTCTGGAAGGATCACAACTCATGTTATGTAAATATTTCATGAAAATATTTTGTCATTACTTCTAAAGAAATACAAGTTTATAAGCACAATATTTTAGAAAACTATTATGTTATTGTTCCCAACGAAGCAGGACTACAATAAACAATATGTCATTGTTGCTACTGAAGAAATGCGATTTAATATGAAGAATATTGTGTTGATATTCATGAACAAGTAAAGTCCAACGACATAAATAATTAAGATGAATATTATTTTGTTATTCATGAAGAACTCAAAATTTTGTACAAATCATTATTTTATAAGAATATTGTGTTAATTTTGAAGATTAACTTTACATAAGTCTAAATTTGATACATGTGTTAATGTTTCTGGATAAGTGTAATTTATATAAATATGTTATTATTATTACTCTAGAAGAAATATGTAACTTCATTTATATCAATATTCTAAAAGAATATGATATTGTTCTTCATGAAAAATTGGACTTAAGTTTTAAAATACTCTAGAAAAATATTGCATTGCTACTAAAGATTTGTAATTTCAATTATTATTCTTCTTGAAGAAGAAAAGGTTAAGTATATCAATATTTTACAATAATAATATTTATGCTCTTGAAAATCCACTTCAGTGAAATTATCACGACTTATGAAAGAAAAAATAAGAAAGGGCAAAGTTAATATTAGTACAATTGAAGCAAACACTGTATTGAACCAAATGTTCAATAAATATAATATTTTATTTTTTGGCATATTCTGTTAAACCATCACTAGACCAACAATGATATGAAAAATTATTAAGAATTCAAATAGATATTAACTGAAGAACTAGAAGATTCTTCAATCCAATAATTCCTATATGATGCTTGTTCTATTTTTTGAAAATTGGTTATTGACCATTACTAACTAAAATTGAGACTGATTTCTAGAATTTTGAAAATTAATTAAGATGATATATGGGTTCAGTCATTCCCAAGTTGATTGTCTATATATAATTTGTATCAAATAGATGCACTCACTAGATGATTGCACGATGTTTGCAATATGAAGTTTGACTTCTAGCATAATTTTCAAATTATACCACCAATACAACATATTATGTCAATGCTAGTGTGTCTACATCCCAAAGTTATGATAAATGTTGGTTGAGATGACGTTAAATGAATTGATACAATTACTGTTAAGCGTCTTCAATTAATTTTTTTAACAATTATTATTGTGAACAAAGTACTTCCACTTTTGTTTATGGAATGCTATTATGCATTGTGCAAACTACAAAGTTCTCCTTGTTATAATTGGGTTATGGTCAGAGCTTAATATTTTTTATCTAATAATTTTTTAAAGTGTAATATATGTATAATTATTCCACCGCATTGCATTGAGGTGGATATTAAAGAATGTTGATACTATAAGTTTAGTTTGAATTGATCTTATAAAATATCTTAAACCCTACTGGATGATATTTTTTAATTCGGTTTACTGAGCATCAATTTGATTGAACTATTTTCTCAACATTAAAGGAAAAATCAATAGCCAAAAATAATACATAATGCGTCATATTGTGCAATCTATATTCTCGCTCTTGACAATATTATATAACTCAATTGTAAAATACAATTACTAATCTATAAAAGATTTATAAAATCTCATATATTAGCTATAGATTATCCATTTCATATTCATGATAAATTATTATCATTATATAAATAACAGGCTTAAATCGTTGTGCCATTCGATTCCAAAGAGAAAAAGTCTTGAAAAAAAGGAGCAAATAAGAAAAATTGTCCCATTTAGGAAGTGTATACATTTGAAGAGTATATAGACATAACTAATTATAAAATCCTAGATGAGATACGAGTGCTTAAAATTTTGAACTCATTAATTTATATCATTATAGAAAAGACAGAATCTAATAGAAAACATTGTCGTTAATACTTTTATACATAATGTACTGTTTGAAATTATGAATAGCGAGACATCAAAATAAATTCGTTGAAGCATATAGATCGAAATAATGATTGACCAAATGAAAGGACACAATTCTAGTAAATTGAATTTAGTAGAAAAACTTAAAAAGCTTTTTAGACATGCAACTCATAGACATAAAAATTTATACTTATGTGAAAATCAAATGAGAAAAATGAAGTCGTAAATATAAGGCATGAATCTTCAAATGATAAATTTTGCAAAAACCGATGGATGCAATCACAAGTTCATTACTTGTTATCTTAATGATTCATGAAATTTGAAATGCAATTATGACCAACTCATCTAAAATTAATATTAATGTTATTTTTGAATAATTTAATGTGCTTGAAGCATATAATTCAAGTAATATTATCACGAGGAGGAATAAATACGAATTGTACTCTTTTTTCTTTGATCAAATTTTTTTCCCATTGAATTTTCCTATCAAAGTTTTTAAAGATGAACTTTTGTAGCATACGTAAAAGAATAATGCACTCTTTTTCCTTTATTAAGATTTTTCTCATATGGTTTTTTCTAGTAAGGTTTTAATAATGCATATTCATTGTGTAATAAATGTCAATAACCTACAAGACATTTATTCTTAAAATAATAATCTCATATGTTATATATTGAGTACGATTCCCAAAGAGAGCCAGAACGAAATCTATGTTCCAACGAATCAACATGCTGGCTAAAATAAAACATGGATAGATACTTATCTGAATATAGCTTGAAAACTATAACAAGACAACATAAAACTTACGTCACTAGAATTCGGATATTGAAGACTAGTGGTGAATGATTTAATACAAGGATATTGATAAGTTGAAATTACAAAAGAGTAGCTGTACTCCTTTTTCTTCGCTCAAATATTTTTTCATTGGATTTTCTTGATAGAATTTTAATGAGGTAGCAATTTATTACTCCAATTTTTTTATAATTACTTGTACTATATTTTTTTATAAGAATGATTGTTTGATTTCAATTGTTTTATGATAATTATATTTAAACCATAATTTTTCTTTGCTAAAGTTTAATACACTAAAGTTTCAGAATAATTCAATTGTCATTAAAGTTATTTCCTTATATAAGAGTCACCCAAGTTTGAAGAGCTTACATATTTGGTCATTCTGTTATAAAAGTCGGCGTGACAATGATAAAATCCACTGTGACAAACATGACGTTAATGATGTTGCCACCCCAAGTCAAATCCAATGGCATATGAATCTTAACCCACCTCTCTTCCAATCAAAGAGAATTTTGAATTGAACATTATACATAATCTCTAGTTTGATGAACAAAATGACGAGCTTTTGATGGGAAAAGGTTGAATTTGGTAGACATATGGCGAATTAGCATATCAAAATCAATGAAGTTAGAGGTATGCATGCTAATATCATCTTTTTTCACTAATTCGTTTGTCCTTTATGATCAATTCCTCAATTTACATGTTTTTCTTCTTTAGTTGGTTCCTCGGATTAAATAATGAAGAAATCATCCACAAGCATGTTACTTAACTCATCGAAAATTATTTGATCTTCACTCTCTTTATATTTTTGCATTGATAATGTCTCTCGTAACTATTTCACTGTTATCATCTTGTTCTTTATATGGGCCATCGAAGATAGCTTTCCTTACTCTAGAGTTGCTTATTACAAGCAATTTTTTGTTTTTTGTTTTTTTTGTTTTTTGTTTTTGGTAATGCAATGCACCTTAGTATTCACATGTCAGTCTAATATTTTCATAACCAATAGATTTAATATCTATCCCTTTGGGAAGCCATTCTTATCAAATACGATAGGTTGATTTTATCTCAACTTTTTAAGTTCTTGTGTGAAGAGGAATTCTCCAAAGAGCTTGTCACCATCATCTAAATCGAGATCAAATATTGTGAATTTTTGACCACTTGCTTCTTTTCAGCTCTGTCAATGGAGCAAAGAAAAATAAGTAGAACAATTGAAAAAAATGGAAAAAAAATCAAACAAAAGCAAGAGATAATTAAAATCAATATTAAATAAAAATGTTCCCTAACAATGGCACCAAAAACTTTTTTGACGATTTTATATCAAGCAAGTGTACGTATTGCGTAATAAGTAATAAAGTGAATCTAAGAATTCGGATGTCGTTTGTAACGACTTGGGTCTCTGTACCCAAACCGTTAACTTACGTACTATTCGTTTTGGGTGGCTTTGCACCCACTTACCCCTCACGGCTTTCTATTGCGTCCCCCAGATTGCCCAATTGGTACCAGAATTCAACTTAAGTCTTATTTAAGAAAAATGTTATGAGTTCGAAGGGACACGACAGAAAGTTGTGAGGGGTAAGTGGATGCAAGGCCCACCCAAAGCAGACAGTATGTAAGTTAACGACTTAGGTACAGAGACCCGGATCATTACAAAAAATGCACATTTTTTTGTAACGACTCGAGTCTCAGTACCCAAACTTTGTCCAATTGGTAACATGATTCAACTTAAGTTTTACTTAAGGGAAATATTATGAGTTTGAATCTTGGAAGACACGATAAAAGGTCGTGAGAGGTAAGTGGGTCTTGCCCACCCAAAGTGGACAATACGTAAACTAACGGCCTGAGTACAAAGACCCGGGTCGTTACATCGTTCCCGCAAGATTGCTATTTAATAATTGATTCAATTATTTTCTAACTTGAATTTGATCGAAAATAAATAAAAGTAATTGTTTTCCTTTTTTTTTTTCTAACTAAAACAACAAAAGATTATTTTTGAACGATAGTTTTAATTGTTAGGATTCATGATTTTATCATAGTTATCTTCTTAATCTCAAACACCAAGTTTTATACAATTGATTATATTTACCCGAATGAGCTAATCTAATGTATTCAATTTACTTCTTTCGAATTCTCATTGAATCTATTTAACTAAATTAATTCAATATCTTTATATGAATAAATCTTAGTTAAACTCAATATTTGTTCTAAGAATTTATATAACGATCAAAATAATTAGTATAAGTATTTCTATGTTTTATATTAATTACCGACTTTTACAACATGGTCTAAGCAAATAATTAGCATCTCTATATAACTATTGTTCACCAAATCAATGAATTAGTGTCCAATTAATCAGAGCATTAAGAATAGAAAGAAAAACAATTCACAAAATCAATTGGAGTTTTAAAACTTTTTAATTAAAAATAAGGTTCAAAACTAGATTACAATCATTGATATTACACATCACGAGAGAATAAAAATACAAGTAGAAATTAACGTACATCATTGGATTTTAAGGAAAAATGAGAAAAAGGTGAAGATCTTATCCCAAGAATCAGTCTCTTCTCGGGGTTGACTTGAATAATATATGTACAATGAATCCCCAATCTTTGACTTGAATGTACATGTATAATGAAACTCTACAAGACTCCTTTAATTGTTGGACTAATGTATGTATTTATGGAAAAGATTTATGCAAAATCTCTGTTCAACTTGATTTTCACACAAGAGTTTAAATTGATTTTCACTAAAGAGTTCAAGAAATAAAATGAAACAAATTGCTTTTTCAATGGGACCCCTTCTCTCGTGTAACTTTCTTCCTCCATTTTCTTTTATTTTGTAATTAAGTTCTCTTCATTCTAAAATCATAATAGTTGATCGGATGCAAGTTTCAAAGTTTGTAATTTAATCCTCAAACTTTTCAAATATTGAATTTAACTCCCACAACTTATGGATTTTTTTTTAATGAATGCTCCGTTAATATTTTCAATTGATCTCTTTCAATTTAAATAATCTCCAACTGTTTCAAATTAATTTCAATTAAGCTCCAGATAGTCTATTTTCATATAAGTGTATTCCAGTTGGAATTTTTCCCAGCCTGCTCCACTACTGCCCAGTTGACTTGGGAGTTCCTGCTATAGTTGCTGACAAATATTCCACAGATGGGGCCTGCTTCAGCAAACTTGATACTTGGGAGATGGAAGGATAAATGATGCATGGAGGAAGAGCACTCTTGGTTCTCCTGAATATCAGTCAACACTAGGTGCCAGTTTCTGACCTCCCATGAGGTCAAACTGAAGCTGTGGATGCTTCAGCACCTGTGGCTTCTCACAAGCGTGGTAGTGATACCTCAAAACATGGTGCTAAGAAATCTAAGAAATAGTGATCGATCCTGGTTCTGCTTTCTTGAGCTCTAACCCTCTTGTTCTAACTATTTGATCATTGATCTGTACTCCTAACTATTTGCCTCACTTACCTTGGAAGACTGTAATGACTGATATACTTGTTGGTTGGTTGATTCACTTCCATACTTTTATAGTGTGCTAATAATTTCAAGAAAATGAGGAGTAGATTTTTTGGATGATGTGATAAATGAAGTGTATTCTAATGATGGTGGAAAAACGTGATCTCTTTGGTAGTAGACTTTCTTGAGGATATATTACTATTCACAGTCTCGTACTTACTGCTCCGTGAGAAAGTTCGTAGTTCATAATTTTCTATCCACATTGTTAGGATGTTTGACTGTTTGTGTTAGGGGAAGTATGATCTATATGTGGTGAGAGAACTGATTAAGGGAGAGTAATTCTTATTCATAATTTGATCAATAGTTAACACAAACTTACAAACATGACATTAAAAATCCAAGATTTGTTTTTGAAACTAAGCTAAGCCAAAAGAGGGATATTGTTGAAAAAATACGTTCCATAATTGTACAAATTTATTTATCGACTTACTTATGGACTGATTTTTAAATGCCTAAGAAACCGACAAAAACGTGAAAAGGACAACAGATTCTACAAGTATCCAGTACTGGATGATAGTAAGCCCTTTTTGATATCCATTCTTTTCAAAATACATTTTTTTTTCTCTTCTTTTCAATCAAACCTAATTTTTTTTAACCACACATCATTTATCAATTTACTATTCCAAAATACATTATTAGAATATAATGTGGCTCAAACAGGCCCAAAGTATATTCAACAAATTTGTAAGGTTACGATTTTTAGAGTTTTCATATTTAAAACTGGAAACGGTTTTGTTTGTTAACATAATGCAGCTCGTATTTAATTGGGTATTTTTCCTCCTAGATATTCTTTGATAAGTGAGTTAGGTAAATTTAGGGATAAAAAAATTTAAATATTGACTTACCTTAGTTCTACCTCATAAAATATTACCATGTCTAATATTGAATGTTTAGGTGAGAATTAATTTTAATCCTTGCAAATTGCTTTATATAAGTAAAGGATGAAAATAAGATTGGAATCACTGCTTTTAGAAAATTAAGTCTGAAGTCCGTGAACTCGCAACCACACATTCTGTCGTCGACTTCCAAGTTCAACCGGACTCATGCTTCATTGATTACTTTCAAAGCTAAATTCTTCTTCAACGCATTTGGAGAAAACAAATACAATGTGCACTGATGTACAATCATGTTAATTGATTATGCTGTTTGGTGCAAGCTAAGAATGGTGATTCTCAATCCACGTGGTGATTGCAATTGAGTACAATACAAAATAGAAGATAAAGTCAAAATCGAAAGGTTTGATTCCACTTCATCAACAAGCCATATTAGAAGATACAATGGAGTTGTTCTTAATTTTTTTTTTTTTTTTTGGTGAAATTATAGAGCCGACTCTATTATATTTTTGATAAATTAAATTAGTGGATTGGTTAATCTGTGGCATGGATGTCCGTAGATGTTTTCCTTTGGGTTTTTACCACGTAACATCTGGCATTCAAGTTTCAAACTGTTAGTTAATTTTCGCAAGTAATTAAAAATGTTCGAACATGGATTCAATCTGCACATTGGAGTCAGAATTATTAAAAATTGATCACAGGAAATTATACTGCCTAATGTCCACTATTTTGATAGGAATTGAAACAAAATTTTAATTTAGCTAGTTTTAGAATTTATAGGGACCTTCACGATAATTAAAATGTAAAGCATCAAACGAAAAATATGGTATAAATTTAATTACCGTTGTTCCAAGTTGCTACATTTAAAAAGGAGTACCTTTTCTTTTTCTTTTCGTTTTCCTTTTTTCTTTTGGTTTGGTTTGAAGAGAACGTTGTTGGATATTGGTTAAATAAATTGAGAATTGAAAATCGATTAAAGTTCGTATCGAATTCGGCCAAATACTCAAAAGCTCGACTCAATCCGTTTAGGCAAAATTGTTTGCCACTTCGCCGCTTCGGGGCGCACAAACGGGGATCGACCTGCCCGGTCAGGT
>NW_019235861.1:64983-133749 GCF_002742605.1 Olea europaea var. sylvestris
GTATCGAATTCGGCCAAATACTCAAAAGCTCGACTCAATCCGTTTAGGCAAAATTGTTTGCCACTTCGCCGCTTCGGGGCGCACAAACGGGGATCGACCTGCCCGGTCAGGTCGCGAGGGTCGAGGGGGCAGCGCCCCTCGTGGGGGGTCTGGGGCAACGCCCCCGAAAGAGAATTTTGATTTCTCTGCATGTATTGAAGGTTATATTTGGCATTTCGAAAACCAATATCGGATGAATGAGAAATTACGAAAAAGACCTCAACCATTAGTGAATAGACACCTTTTCATAAATATGCATTGTTTGAAAATGGTGCATGGTTTGGTCTCAACCATTTCGTCCACACCCCTTCATGGTCTATAAATAGGACCCTTTGGGTGTCCTATTCCTCACAGTTTGATATGCAAAACGATTTCATCCTCTCTTCTATCCAAAATCAAAATCATTTCGCTTATTTTGATTTTCTTTCATTTCATCCTTGGAGTACATAAGCCTAAATTGGTTCGTTGTACTTGTGTTTTGGAGTGCTACAAACACAAGTGTAGCCGTTGTATCTTGGGAGTCGATTGCCGAAATCCGTAGGCACCGTTGCGGGGCAAATTCGACTTAAGGACAAAGAGTCCAACTCTTGCCTCGGCTTTGTCACCATCATTATACTTATTTCAGCGTCACTATTCACAAAATTCATCCAACAAACGTCTCTCTTAATTTTAATTTTAATTTTTTATTTTTTGGGAATATTACATATATAAGATCTTATCAACCCACCATTTCATTTCTAAGAAATAATGTTTCATCTTTCAAAAATCAGACGATTAATATTATTTATTATATATTATTAAATTCAATTAATAAACAACTCACCCACTCCCACAATAGCTTCGACTACGACTCCAATGATGACGTCGACGACATTGTCAACGATTCTACCATTGATGATGACGGAATTTTGAGTTTTTTTTTTTTTTTTTTTTGGGTGTTGTACAAATGATAATAATTGTGGGATGTTGTCGAAATTCCGTGTGGTGGTCGAATCTTTGACCGTTGACAGTACATTTACTTGTGATATTAATCCATAACTTGTGACCAATTCTATTGGATTTGTGATTAGTTGGCATTGATCCGTTACCTATAAAATATGACCCGCAACTTAATAACCGCTGTCATAATCTGTGACATATGTACAGTGACCTATACGTTTGAATCTGTGGCTTGTTATCATTCCTTAAAGATATGTACATTTGATTTGTGACCAGATTAGATTAGTTAAAATTGATCTGTAATTTGTTTACATTGATATGCGACTATATGATATGACACGAATTAAATTAATTAATATTTATATTACCAATAGAAGTACAAGCAAGGCCGTGCAGTAAAAAACACTCATTTTACTTCAGTCAATTTGGGGGCAATGAAGTGGACATTGTCCAATTACAAAGTTTACGCCTTCTCTTAAGAATCTAATTGAACTTACTAGATAGATTGAGTAGCGCTAATTTTTCGAATATTATTAGAGAATTTTTGAATATTGAATTTTTTAATATCGACAAGTTGAACCTATGAACTTAGCCGATGTTTGGAATATTTAGATAAAAATGAATCGTGAGTGAGTGGATAAAAAATATGAATTTGTTGGAATGTGTAGTTGAAAATTAAGTTTGACCGTTTATAAATAATTTATAAAATTTATCAAACAAAGTCTCAATTGATTTAAGGTAAAAATGGATTCTCAAATACCTTGCAATGATTGAGAGTTTCAAAATCCCAATAGCCACCAAACTTTTCAAAATGTTCTCAATTGTCATTAAACTTTAAAAATTCTCTGAGTTGGCACTGAAATTTCATAAATGTTTTCCATCTGTCATTAAACTTTAAAATTGTTTCGAGTTGCGACTAAACTTACCAAAATGTTATCATATCAACCATTATGTCACTCGTTGTTATAAAAGGTAATGAACTTGATAAATTATAGGCTCTTAAAGTTACTTAAAAAGTGATTATTTTGGATAGAATTTCACTTAAGGTGTGTTTGATAGGTAGGAAATTTCATGGAAAATGGAATTGCAATTCCATCTTTTTATTTTTTTGGCGTTTGATTGGCAAAAATTTTCATGGAATAAATTTTCCACTTGTTGATACTGTAGCAATTTTTTTTCGTTTATTTTATTATTATTATTTTTTAACAATGGAAAAAAATTCTAAGAATAATTGTAAAAAAATATTTTTCTTTAATTGGCAATTTTCATGTAAAACAAATTCAAACGAATACCAAAAGATAGATGATTTTCTTGAATTTTTTTTGTTGGCAATGGAAACAAATTTCATCTCCAATACTAGTAAAATCTATCCATTTAATTAATATTTTTCATGTAAAACAAAGTCAAACAAATACCAAAAAATACTTTTATTTCAACATTTTTCACTTGAAAAATTATACCAATCAAACACAATAATTTACAATTTTCAGAAAAACAATTTTTAGATAATTCAATTCCCTGAAATTCGTTTTCAGTTAAATTCAATTTCATCTTTGCAATCAAATGAACCCTTATTTTAATGTATATATTGTTTTCTAGGTGAAAACCCTGGCTGTAGATGAATTAATTAAAAGGAAAGAAATTTGGAGCTCAATTAGAGCAAATATGGTGGAATTCCATAATTACCTTGAAGCTTAAGATAGTTGGCTGGATATTTTCATGAGTTTTAGGGACCGAATTTTACATTTGGAGAGTTTGTGAACCAAATGGATGAAATAAGAACCTTGGGGATCAATTTATTTATTATCAGAACTTGAAGGATCAAACTTAAAAAACTCGAAAGTAGGAGGAATCAATAAAGTTGAAGAACTAGAAAGTTCGGGGGTTCATTATCGCATAATCGAAAGATGGAGGACCTCATTGTTGGAGATAGAACTTAGATGATTAAATATGTAACAAAGAAGAAAACAAGGATCCGCTGTCGCGAAAAATAATTCGCTATCGTGGCTGGTTTAGGGAATAGCTCGCGAGTCTGTAGCATGTTAGACCCACGATTGCTTTCAACTCATATTGGGATTTCGTCTACCTTAAGGAAAAATTTTGAAACTTTCTAGGAACGATTTCCAAAGCTTGTAGAAGATTATTAAGTCCATGTTTGGGAGGGATTTTGAGAATTGATTTTTTGACCATTAGAAGATAAGTGGGGCCCACCTATAAGAGAAGAAATCAAAAATTATTGCTGAAATAGTGAAATAATTGTCAAAAAATCAATTTTTTTTGGTAAAAAATCCCTTCCAAACAGACTGTAAATATAAGTAATCTAGGTTCAAACAAATGGGACAGGGTCATGTAAAATCTTAGGAGGCTAATCACGAATTTTCTTATTGAAGAATAAGTCATCCCGTTTTTATTTGAGTCAAGCAAGAAGAAGAAAATAAGTCATGCGAGATCAATTAAAAAGGTTCAAAAATTCAAGATTTTTATAACTTGTTTGGAAAACGTTTATAAACAGATTAAATTATAAATCGATTGAGACAAAGGATAGATAAGTGCTCTAGGTCTCGCAAAATTTACTGATAAAAAAATGATTTGACCATTTATAAATGGTTTATAAATATTAGCCGAACATAGGCTTATTTTCTCTTTTTCTTCCATTATTTTAAATTATTAGTTATGTATTATTTATTCATATATGAGTTTTAGCAATTCAACCATATTAGCTAAACTTCTAGTTGCCAAGGTTACGATAAATCCTTATTACTTTTTTGATTAATTAATTGCTTATTTTCAATTCAAATTCTTCCTTTGTTGCTTGTTTGTTGTTGAATAATTTCCAATATCCAACAAATTCGACTTGAAGAGAGTAAGGGATCAAGCGCTGAAGGATATGTATCATCATATGACATGAGAAATATTGTCATCTTTCCTTTGAGAGTTTACATTGAGACAATATAACTTTAAATTTGAAGTGAAGTGACTCTGAAAGTCAACCGTGTGTTTATAAAATAAAAAATAAAATTTTGAAAAAATAGAAAAGTAAATATATTACTGAATTGGACAGCCTTGATGGCTAATTATGTTATGTATGTAACTGAGTTTATTTATATTAGTTTAGGGGTGGTTGAAATGTAAATGTGATTTGCTAGATAATGTTGTTTTTGTGCACAAATTATAGGTATGAATAGGATGCCTGGAATCTGATTCCAACTACTAGTCCCAATAAAAGACATTGCATAGTCATGACAAAAACGAAAAAATAATTCACGTTTAGATGAGAGAAAGCTACCCTATAAAAGATAAAATCCGAATTCAAAATAGGATAAAAGTATGTGCATGAAAAGGAAGATGCATTCCAAGCCTAACTAATCCTTAGACGTTTAATTTGGGGAATATTGATAACTAGTGGTTTTAATTTGTTTAGTGGAAGTTTGAAAGTCAGGACACAAAATTTAAAGAGAATCCTCACGTGTAGATAGTTTCTTTTATTAGTTCAATCAGGTAAACTTCAACGGAAAAGTAATGAGTGATTTTAGAGTAACCATAGAAATAGCGCCTCAGGAGGGAGATTAAGTATTAAATTTGGGTGTGTTTGCATCTCACAAATGGGAAAGGCAAAAACTAACTTAGAAGTTTAATTCTTTTTGTTTCGCGCGGGTTAGTCGCTAACAATTAAAAAGAGATCAGACGATTGTATAAGGGACAAACCTCTTGAGACAAAGTCTCAAAAAGGGGTGTTTTTATTGGCGATGACTTTACAATTGGAAAGTAAAAACAGAATGCCTCCAAGGGGCGCAAGCACATGAGTTACTGAAAAAGAAGTGTTTAAATCTACACTAAGAAATTTAAAATTACATATTCTCTGTTTGAGAGTGTTTGATTCGGAGGGGGGGTTGCTCTATATCTTTTCTTCCTTTTATACTCCCTGGATGATCTCTTCGTGATCAACCGCTTAAAAACTGCTTGATCGCTCTATAATTGTCCACTTTCCTCGTAGTGGCCAACTTGTCGTAGAACTGCCTTCTCTAACTACTGCCATTACTTTTGTCGTTCAACCATCTTCAATTGAATTCCTTGAATCGTGGAACGTGATAGGACTACTCAATAACTGCTTCATTAACTGCACTTTTGGGTAACTATAACATCTTATGTTTGCTAAGATGCTGGGCGACTCGGATGTTTGGACGAGAGCAGGGTCACGGCTCTGGACGACTGCATGGCAATTTATTTGCTCAAATTTTGGGCGACTTGCAACCTTGGGCGATGGTATTACCACGTTCATGGGCTTCCCTATTTGGGCCTTTATCCTGCATTGCCTGATTGGTTCGTTCTTTAGGCTATTTGATTTTTGGGGATCTTCCAGTTGGGTTTCATTCCTTGGGCTATTCGACTTGAGCTGAACTTTTTTTTGTGTCAACAATTACCCCCCAATATGACAGAATTAATATCAATTATTAATTTTTGCCATATTCACTTTGTGTTTCCCAGCAACATTCGAAATTTTCAAGAATTTCAATCATTGTTTTCTTCCATAGCCTGAAAAGGTGCGACGTTTGCAAACCCTTATAACACCCAAATACGCTATTTCATTGCACCACTAAATCACGCCTCATTTTTTTGCGCTTCTCTCTCGCAATATTACTGTTCATCTCCTTGCTTCTCTGCTACATAACTCTGAAAAACTCTATTTCGTCCCTAATGGCTGCTTCACAATCCCAGTCTGGTGACTCCTTCAATTTCGAAGACTTTCAGAAACTCCTTACTCCGCCATATATAACTCCGAACTTCCTTGCACCGGCCAATGTCAAACTCAATGAGTTCTATCCAGGTCCTTTATTCAACAATGCCGAGGCCATCGAACAAGCGGCGGTCGGTCAGCTGTTCCCTTGTACTCAGGGCCCTCCGTTTCTAAATTCTTTGCCGCTGGGGCCACTTCGCGAAAGAGGTATTCGCACTTGGCCTAAATCTGATGTCGTTTTTCGTAGATGGCATGCTTGCCTTGTGGACCATGGTCCTACTAAGGCAATTTTTGATAATGCTAGGATTTCTGATTTGTTAGAAATCTCTCTTCAACCTCCTATTTTTGGCCCAGTACTTTTTTCAATCGCTTTAAGTTTTTGGTCTTCTGAGTATAATATTTTTGTTTTTCCTCTTGGTCCCATGTCCATTACCTTAAGGGATGTTGGGGCCCTAGTAAATCTGCCACCTTTGGGCGATACCATTTTCCCTGGTATTTTGATTTCTGATGTCGCCCCAAAATTTGATAGAGGCCTCACCGAATCTTATTCAAGCCTGCAAACCTTTCATAACCACTCGAGCGCTGAGCCTTCCCATACTGAGCGAGTGGCCTTCCTTCTGAGTTGGCTTTGTAAATACGTTTTGTGTGTGCCAAGCATAAAGCCCTCCATGAGCTATTTACCCATAGTGCACGAATTGGCGCGTGGTAGGCCTTTGAATTTGTGTTCTTTCTTCTTAGCTGCCCTTTATAGAGGCATGACTTCTCTTCAATCCCAATTGAAGAATGGTGTATCTCCCACTGGCAGTGGGCCTCTTTGGTTCACTCAAATGTGGTAGAGAGTCTATTTTCCATCGCTTGGTGCTCCATCCTTTTCTAGTCCTTCTGCTAGCTACTATGGGCTAGCCATTGAGCCCCTGGCTCCTGTAAATATGTCCAGAATGGACATTTTTTCATTCTTTTATACTTTGGATTCAATCCCTTCCTTCTTTCCTTTTCCTCCCTTTTTGGCTCCAGATTATGTGCAACCTCCATCCACTCTGGATAGTGCGAACACTTCCTTGTTTGTTTGGATTCAGTTTTTGACCGGGAGGGAGTTGCTTCATGATATTTTTACTGGAACCAATGCTAAGGCTGGGGTAGAAATATGTGCTCCCCAATTTTTTGCTCGCCAACTTAGTTTTGGCCAAACTTGGCCCGTTTCCTCTTGCTATTCAAGGAATTTGATAGACCGCTTCCACACCATTAATAAGGTAGAGGCAAAGGCTATAAATGCTCGCAATGACGAGTAGCTTTTCATTAGCCCCCTTCAATCTTAGCCGTGCCATCCATCCCCTTTTTGAGCGACTCTGGCCGTCAATGAAGCGCAGATTGTTTACGACTGATGCCAATCGTGCTTTCCATTCATTAGACCAGCCAAACATTTCTTCCACCTCTCCTGTTTTGGTTACTCCTATGTCCATTAGGAGTCCCTCTTCCTCTGCTAGTGCTAAACAATCTGCCCGTCTATCGACTTCTCTTCCTGCCAAGCCCATTGTAGCTAAAAGTGCCCCAAACCGCAAACGGTCAGCCTCAGCGTCTCCTATTTTGGAGGATGATGCTAATGATGATGATACCCCTCTCATCGTCAGGAGGAAGGTAATTAAATTGGTTTACTCATAAGCATACCTTTCCATACTTGAGACTTTTCCATGTGCTGATAGTTTATTTGGACTTCTTAGAAAAGTTCAACCTCTCTCTTGAAGGCTTTTGTGTTGGCAGCTCCTGCTCCATCATCCTCTGCTGGGGGTGCTTCGTCCAAACCAGCTGATGAAGGGACTACGCTTAAAGAGAAATCTTCAGTCCCAGAATCTTCATCACAACCAATGGACAAGCCACCTTCTTCCTAGGGCGTTGACCCCCCAAACGTCGAAGCAGAAGGTAATTCATTTTTTGATGCCTTACCTTTGCTTGTGCTATTGGTGTTGATTTGTTGCCTTTTGAGTTCTGCAGATGTTCCCATGAGTCTGCCCATTAGCAAGGTCTTCTCACTTAGACAAGGGAAAGTCCTCAAGCATGGTGGAGCCATAGGTGGCAGATTTGGCTGGGGATATGCCATCTTCCAAGATTGCTGATGAGGTAATCTTTGCTTCACCTTTACCTCCACTTTGTTTAGTGTAGTGGAAACCTTCAATATTGGCGATTTTCTTTGCAGGATGCTGATAAAATTGTGCGTTCCATTCAAGACTTGTTCACTTCTTGGGGGCAAGTCAAGACATCCCGCCCTGCTTCAGCCAGTTGTCATTCTGCTTCTTCAGAGGAAGATATGGAGTTCCTTAAGCAGTCAATATTTGAGTATGTGTTCTTCATGGATATGGACATCGGTAAGGCTAGTGTTGCCAAGCATAAGGATAAGTTTGAGCATTTGAATGCGAAATTGGAGCAATCACTGACACTTCCGTCGCTCAATCTTTCTGCTGATTTTAAAGCGACGTTGAAAGTTGTCCATTCCGAGGTCCTCTCCTTATTGGCCAAGAATGTTGAACTAAAGGTCAAAAGTACTCAATATCTTCACGCCGTATCTGAAAAAGAGTCTTTGCTTCTGGAGATCAACAAAGCAGAGGATGAGTTGAAAGAAATTTCTTCCGAAGTCATGATTGAAGACTCTTTGATGACTAGTTTGGCTGCTCAAATGAAGGAGCTTCAAGCCAAGATGGACGATTGCAAGGCGAGAATGGCTGCTAAAAAGCGTAATGCCTCCCAAAGAATTGAGCGAACTAAGTCTTTGGTCGAGCAGTACAAGAAGTTGGAAGTTGATGATGATGTTGTGGCTAAATTGAATATCACTTCTTCTCGACAGAGCGAGGACTGAGGGAGACTTAGGGAAAGAATTCGTTTGGTATGGGGCGAATTGTAATTAAGATATATAATGCCTTAACTTTTTCTTTTTGTAATTTTGTAATAACTTTCCCTTTGTAATCTTGTACTGATATAACAGCAGCCATCATTGTTAATGAATAACTATTTTAGCCTCTTGTATATTTATTGACGTTCGTCTTTTAATCGTCAATCGCTCTGGCATTTAACTACTTTATGCTAAAAAGTTTTGCAAATTTTCTCTTGATATTTCTACCCGACTTTGGGCCACTTAATCCCAATTACTAGACACGAATATGGCTGCTCATATTCTTTCTTTTCACCTTCATCCCCTATAAATGCACATCATATTCTGTCTTTTCACCTTCATTTCCATTTTCTTCTTCAAAAAACCAATTTGCTGCCATTGCTTGGCATTTCTGACAATCAATCCAAAACTTATGTTTTCCATGAAAATGGATCATATGATCTGCCTACTTTGCCATCTTTCTTGATGTTACCTTTGGTATGGGAGATATAGGAAATATTCTTTGGCCAGCAGCAAAGTTCTTCCCATCGTCTCCGTTCCAACAAGTATTTCAATGATGGAAGACAATTTTTGGGGTGCTTGCAGGCCACCTTGCTTGCTGAGAGTACTTCTCAGCCTCTTTGCCCGTCGTTGCAGCAATGCATTTAGGAAGGAGATGTGAGGGCGCTTCATTTTCCTTTCTGCTTGTTGAGAGTGCTTCTCGGCCTCTCTGCTTGCCTTTGCAGCAGTACGATCAGGATGGCAATCAAGGCCAGTATACCCTCTTACTCGGCGATTGACCGGGAGATTAGTTTGCTCTTAATCGTAGTTTATAGAGCATTTAGCATCTTGTATTTCGTAGCTTTGTAATGAACATTTGATAATAAAGGAATTTATTTAAACATATTTCACTCTAGCCCTTTTTACTCTACGATCGTTCAATGTGATTTGGTTACGCTTTTATTTGTTCACTTTTCCATAAGGAAGGAACATACTTTTTCAAATATTTGCCATTAATGAACCTCATGTGCTTGGTGCCTTCTAAATCTTCCAAATGATAGGCTCCATTAGGCAATATGTTATTCACTTTATATGGTCCTTCCCAATTGAGAGACCATTTGCCATATTTTGGATCTTTACTATCCAAAGGGAGTACTGTTTTCTAAACCAGTTCGCCCAAGCTGAATGACTTTGCTATAACTTTTTTATTATAAAATTTAGTCATTCTTCGTTTTTGAACTTGCAATCTATTTAGGACGTCTAATTTTAATTCGTCCAACTCTAATAAGTTTTGAACCAGTGATTCGGTATATTCATCATCACTTATGTTGCAAACACACTCTGATCAATTGCACGTTGATTTCCATAGGCAAAACGACCTCCTGTCCATAAGTAAGTTGGAAAGGAGTAATTTTGGTACTTGATCGGGACAACGTCCTATAATCCCATAAGGCCTTGTTCAGACATTCGTGCCAATTCCTAGTATTTTCATCTATCATTTTCCTTATGATATTTTTTAGAATCTTATTAGAAGATTCTGCTTGCCCATTGGATTGAGCGTAATATGGTATGGAGTTTACTAATCTAACTCCAAACTCGCTCAAGAATTTATTCACTTGATCCCCATTTAAAGATGTCCCGTGATCTACCATCAAAGTTTGTGAAATTCCAAATCTATAAATGATGTGATCACGGATAAATTCTATGGCATTCTTCTGAGTGATCTTCTTTAAAGGTACTGCCTCTACCCACTTAGTGAAATAATCGATTTCAACTATAACAAAAGTATGTTGTTTGGACGATGGGGGTTAAATCTTCCCTATCAGGTCTATCGCCCAACCCTTGAACGGCCAAGGTTTAATAATAGGTGTCATCTCTCGTGCTGGCGCCCTTTGTATTGGACCATGCCTTTGGCATGCTAAACAACTCTTTGCATACTGAACGCATAATTCTCCCATCTTTGGCCAAAAATATCCACTCCTAATAATTAACCATCTCATCATTTGGCCAACTTGATGAGCTCCACATATCCCTTCGTGTACTTCAGTCATGATCGTCCTGACTTCTTGCAAACTCATACATTTTAGCAGTATACCATCAGAGCGTTTCTTGAACAACTCTTCATCTATCAGTGCATAGTTTAGCAAATGCAGTTTCATTTTTCTACTATCCCTTTTATTAGGTTCTTTAAGGAACTCTTTAATCTCTGCTCTCCAATCCATTGCATCTCCATCTTGTATGCAATGAAGTTCAATCCTTCTCGCCCTTCTTTGGATCACGGGCAATATTATTCCATACTCACAAGCAGACTTCCAATTTAAAACCTTTCAGTACCCTGAGGCCATCTGGGCTAACTCATTTACCACGTCATTGTATATCCTATTAATGCATTGAAGTTCTACTTGGTCGAATTCTTCTAATAACTCTTGGGCGATTTCATATTGACTCATGATGGAATCACTTTGGCATTTAAAATCACCAATCAGTTGGTGAATTACCAATTGAGAATCGCCTCTAATGTTTACATTTTTTACCCCCATATCTATCATTAGTTCTAGGCCCACGATTAAGGCTTCATATTCGGCCTGATTGTTGGTGCATATCTTATCCAAAGTGAATGCGAACTTGTAGCAAATCCCCAAAGGATTTATCAATGTCACTCCTACTCCTGCATCTTTAGAGGTTTTTGACCCATCGAAATACAACACCCAAGGTTTTAGCTCGAATGAATTGATTTCTAATTCAATTTCTTCAGGCATGTCAAGGCATGGATGATCGGCTAGAAAGATTTTTGACTACCTTTTAGGGTATGTATTATATTTCGAATTCTGATAAAGCTAACGTCCAAAGGCCTACCCTTTGGTGTAAAATGGGGCAAGAGAATATATACTTAATCAAATTTACTTTAGAAATCAAATAAACGGTTACGAGCCGTAAATAAGCCCTTAATTTTGTACATGTGAAATACAATGCAAGACATAATTTTTCGATAGCAGAGTAATTACATTCACATTTTGTTAACCGTCTACTCAAGTAGTAAATCGCCCTCTTTTCATCAAATTGGTTTTCTTGCGTGACCATTCCAGCTATTGATTCTTTTTCAGCCGATACATACATTTTCATTGGCCGTCCTTGGATTGGTGACACCAACACTGGTGGACTTGATAAATATGTCTTTAGGCTTTCAAAAGCCTTTTGATGTTCTTCTTTCCAGATGAGTTCGTCCTAATTTTTTAGCTTTAAAAGCGACGAAAAGACTTTAGTTCGTCCTGCATAGTTGGAAATAAAGTGTCTTAAAAAGTTTACTTGGCCTAGAAACCTTTGCAATTCTTTTTTGTTGCTAGGTGATTTGGCCTCTAAAATGGTATTCGCTTTATTTTTATCAAGTTCAATCCTTCTTTTGTGTACCAAGAAACCAAGAAAATTCCCTGCATTAACACCAAATGCACATTTCAAGGGATTCAATTTTAGCTTATATTGCTTCATTCGCTCAAATGAACATCTTAACTGTTCAAAATGGTCCTCTTCTTTAATGGATTTGACCACTATATCATCTACATATACTTCAACAAATTTACCTATCATATCATGAAAAATTAAATTCATTGCCCTTTGATAAGTTGCTCCTGCATTTTTCAGGCCGAAAGGCATGACTACCCATTCAAAACATCATAGAGACCCAGGGCATCTAAAAATAGTTTTGTGTATGTCTTCATCAGCTATATAAATTTGATTGTATCCTGAATACCCATCCATGAAAGAATACATGACGTGTTCGGTAGTTGAGTCTACTAAAGAATCTACCGTGGGTATTGGATACTCATCTTTGGGTGTGGCTATGTTTAAATTCCTAAAGTCTATGCACACCCTTAGTTTACCATTCTTTTTTAGTACTAGCACAATATTGGACAACCATTCGACATACCTGGCTGTTCTAATAAAGCATGCTTTTAATAATCGCTCTATTTTTTTCTTAATTTCAGGGAGTACATTAGGAGCAAAACGTCTGGGAGATTGCCTATAAGGTTTAAAATTAGGTTTAGTTGGTAATCTATGTTCCACCAAGTCTCTATCTAAACCAGGCATTTGTTCATATTCCCAAACAAAACAATCTTTATACTCCTTTAACAAAGTGATTAATTTATCACTAACCTCTTGATCGAGCATCTGGCTGATGAATGTTGGACGATCTTCTCCTTCAATGCCAATATTTACTTTAATCAAAGGGTCTTGTGCTTGAGCGTATCCAGGCTTGATGATCTGCATTACTTCATCGTTCAGCTCCCTTGTAAGCACTTTTTCTTCTAAACAATCCACCTTGTTAACTTTTCGGCCGATACTTTGTTCCAATTCGAATACTGCTAATTTGCCTTTCAACGCTTTCAGGGCTACCTCTTCTTTCGTCTTGTCCTTGCATTCTTTATTAAAAGTCATTAATTTGACTTTGAAGGCCTGAATATCGGCCATTTACTTTTGTTGCTTCAAACTCATTCAGGACTCCTTGATTATTCTTTTGCCAATTACTAGCTCTTCTAGGGCCACTATATTTGGCCTTATCTGACTGAACATTTCAGTGAGTGCGTCTACTGAAAATGGCTCTTCACTCTGCGCGACAATTTGAGTTTCTTCCCCATCTTGGACTACCCTGACAGGTCCATAGTTTCCTTCGTACATGAACATTTCCACTGAGTTTGCTTCTGCTACAAAAGGCCTATGATCGGCCTGCACCAGCTCTGCTTCACCCTTGTTATTCCAAAAAACCAGGCATTGATGGAGCGATGAGGGTATACAACGACTTCCGTGTATTCAATCTCTTCCTAGTAACACGTTGTAACTAGTAGGACCATCTATTACAAAGAATAATGTGGTCCTAGTAGTTGTACCTATAGTTATGTCCAATGGCATAACTCCCTTAGCTGCAGTTGCTCCTCCATTGAAACTTGTAAGGATGACTTCTGTTGGAATCATATCCCCTTCTGTCTTTGCAAATTTTCTCATCATCCTAGATGGAATGGTGTTTATAGCCGCTCCATTATCGACAAGCACTTTTGCCACAGGTATGCAGTTAACTAGAGCTTTAACGTACAACGACCTCAAGTGTTTAGTCAATTTCATGGCTGGCCATTTAAAAATAATCTTTTCGACAACTTCTATTTCTACTTCCTGCTTGTTCTCTATCGAGTTATCCTTTTGTGATAAGTCAACGTGTAGCATATCGCACTAAGCCTCTGTCTCCTGAATTTCCTTTTTACTGTTTTTTGATACTTCCTCGTCTGTTACCCAACCTGTGGGAGGAGGCATTATTCTTGAAGATGATCCATACTTTTCAGAGCGAGGCACTCTCTTCTTCCTTTTGGGCGTCCCGTACAGCACGTAAAAATTGAAAGAACGCCCAGATGGTTCTCCCAATAAATCTACTTCACGAACTCCCTCTCGATGTAGTTGCTTCAACAGAGTATTGTACGATACTCTTCTTCTTCTTCTTTCTGCTTCTAGGTCGATTTCCTCTTCAATGTCTGTCATTCCATCATCTTCCTCACCATTGTAGGCCTCTCTAGAAGTCTGACCTTCTTCATATTCCAACACGCATGCTTCTCCTTCGTTATCCTCTCTTTCTTCTCCTTCTTTCTCTTTATTCTTGAACTCAATGGCTGGTAAATAGTTATTAGCCACAACAGGAGGTAATGTACCGAACTGAGTAGTAAGGGGTTGATCTGGATCTTCTCCATCCTTTCTGTCTCGCTCAAACTTCGATCTCCCAAAAGAAGTTTCTGCCGACTCTTTCATTGATTTATCTGTACCAGTCTCTTCACTATCTTTGAGAACATTTTGATTGGCTACCTTGAGTAGTTTAGGTGCCTTAGGACGTGGCACTCCCGATTGTTGTCTCATCATTCGTCCATAATTTTGTTGGAAAAATCTTTGTTGGGTTCTAGTCATCTTGTCGAAGGGTATTGCCTTTCCTACATTATACTGGAACGAATGCCATACATTTGGTCGGCGAGGTTGCGGCCTGAATGTTCTCCCATTATCTACTAGCCTGAAATGCCTCTCAAAAGGCGGTCTCTTGTAGAACGATGTACCTCGCCCTCTACCAGGCTGAGTGTTTGGGAGGAGAGTAGGGCGATGGGGATGCTGCCATATCCCTGGTTTCTCTGTATTCCCATTCACTTCTCTTTTACATCTTGCACACAAGACGTCTTCATCCTTCTTTGGCTCCTTCCCTTTAATACGCTCAAAGACACTGGAATGTGGTCCAGGGTCTTCTTTTCCATCATCTATAACCAATTTGAATTTTGGCAACTTGTTTTTTAAACCAGACGTCACCATATTCACTCCAAGTGGCTGTGGAAAAGAATTTTCATCCATTGCCATCTTTTTTTTATCATTGAACGTAATTCGTCCTGATTCAATGGCATCTTGTAACACATGGCGAAAACCAAACAATTGTTAGTCAAATGTGACCATGCATTATGTCACTTACAATATTTTTTACCCTTTATCTGTTCAGGGTTTGGCAATTTATGCTTATCGCTCAGTTTTATCTGCTTATCCTTATATAATTTATCAAATATAAGGTCAGCTTTGGTTACATCGAACGAGAACGTCCTAACTTTTATGTTTTCATCTTTCATAGGCTCATCCTTATCCGATAGTCTAGGCTTAACCATTATAGGACAAGTATACATGTCTCCTTTGACTAATTCGGCCAAACATATTTCGGTCTGATCGTATAACTCGTTATTGATGGTATGAACATCAAAATTTGGGTCTCTATAATAAGCCCCCTTGCTAGAATTTTTTATCTGCTCTTCTTCTCTTATCAATCGTTCATACCTAATCACGTTCACGCTCAATTGGAAAAGGTCAGGAAATTTCTTGTCTTGGAATTTCTTTTTCAAATCAAAGCTCAAACAACCTTGAGCGATTTTGACAAACTTTTTTTCGGGCAGAGGTACAAAACATTTACTTCTTGTTGTCTTGAACCTTTAGAGGAAACCTTCTGCCCAGTCGTTTGGCATTTGACGTAGGTTCTCCAAATCGGCCAAAGTAACTTCAGACTCAGTCTTATAAAACTGAGCGTGGAATAATTGTTCCAATTGTTGTCATGTTTGAACAGAATTCGCTGGCAAATTGATGAACCAGGAGAAAGCTACTCCTGTTAATGTACTAGGGAAAAGCCTCATTTTATGATAATCAGTTACGTCACCACTTTGCAGTGTGAATCGTCCTATGTGTTCTAGAGTAGACACCTCCCCTAAACCGGTAAACAGTAAGAATTCTAGCATTTTATACCCTCTAGGCCATGGATATGCTTAGTCTATCCAATCAGGATATGACTTTGTGTAAGTCGGCCTAATGACAGGACGTACCCCAAAAGTCATCTGGTCTTGTACGATTTTCATAATCTGATTTCTCAACATGACGTTGAGGTTATATGGAATCCCTACAGGTTGGTTGACTGGTTAATTTGCTTGAGACCTGATATTTGGTCCTTGATTAGGAATAAAGTTACCATGATTTGGGTCATTGTTACCATTAGCCTGAACATTTATTCCCTCATTAACACGTGGGGTATTCTGCCCGTTATTTAGGACATTATCTCTTACATTTGGATTACCCCCCAAGTTAGGCGTACCACTACCATTATTCTAATTTGGCATTACACCATCCCCTTGGCTTGAAGTAGAGGGACCAAAATGTGGTTCTACCCCCTGACTTGGATTTAGGACTGGGGGATTATGTTCCACAATTGTCCTAGTTTGAAAATGGTTTGCAAGAGGCATAACTGGTTGACAAATTTGGCCTACTAACTTATTCATTATTTCATTCAAAGTATTCAGTTGTTTGGTCATATTGTCATAATGTGCATTCCCATTCTGGGTAAATCTTTCCATATTATGAATATTTTGAAGATTTACCTGTTCAACAACATCTTGTGTGAGTTCTCCAAGTAGTGCACGCATAGCTCGAAGACTCAACTCTGCCGTTGATTCGTAACGACTGTTACTACTCTAATTCTGTCAATCTGTTCGTGGAGAGCTATGCTGCTCCTCATATCACTCGATCGCAGACTGGACTCCTCCCTGACTTGCTGCTTCCTTATCGGATCTCTGAGGCATATTGTTTCACCTTTTGTATCTTCAACACCAAACACCACTGTCCCACCGGGCGTGCCAAACTGTTTCGCACGAGTTAGTCGCTAACAATTAAAAAGGGATCAGACGATTGTGTAAGGGACAAACCTCTTGAGACAAAGTCTCAAAAATGGGTGTTTTTATTGGCGATGACTTTACAATTGGAAAGTAAAAGTAGAATGTCTCCAAGGGGCGCAAGCACATGAGTTACTGAAAAAGAAGTGTTTAAATCTACACTAAAAAAATTTAAAGTTACATATTCTCTGTTTGAGAGTGTTTGATTCGGGGGGGTTTGCTCTATGTCTTTTCTTCCTTTTATACTCCCTGGATGATCTCTTCGTGATCAACCGCTTAAAAACTGCTTGATCGCTCTATAACTGCCCACTTTCCTCGTAGTGGCCAATTTGTCGTGGAACTGCCTTCTCTAACTGCTGCCATTACTTTTGTCGTTCAACCGTCTCCAATTGAATTCCTTGAATCGTGGAACGTGATAGGACTACCCAATAACTGCTTCATTAACTGCACTTTTGGGTAATTATAACATCTTATGTTTGCTAAGATGCTGGGCGACTCGAATGTTTGGACGAGAGCAGGGTCACAGCTCTGGGCGACTGCATGGCAATTCATTCGCTCAAATCTTGGGCGACTTGCAACCTTGGGTGATAGTATTATCGCGTTCATGAGCTTTCCTATTTGGGCCTTTATCCTGCATTGCCTGATTGATTCGTTCTTTGGGTTATTTGATTTTTGGGGATTTTTCAGTTGGGCTTCATTCCTTAGGCTATTCGATTTGAGCTGAACTTTTTGTGTGTCAACACTTCTATACAATTTAATTGGATTTGAGGAAAACTTTATTTTGGTTATTCACACACATTGGTAGATCATATGATAAGTCAAATTCTTTTAGCGATATTATTTGGGAGCTTATTGTGGATTAACTGCTCAATTTTGAATTTACAGTCTTTTGTAGTGAACTGTATAACAAAGTGAACCTCTGTTATCTTTTTGCTTGGGTGCTATAAAATTGAGTAGATAGTTTTGATCGGGCCTAGCAAAAGTGTAAATTTGGGAGACTCTTATTTAGGCTCTTAAAATTATTTAAATGATTAATTTGGATAGAATTCTCCTTATTTAGAATATAAATTGCTTCTAGGTAATAACCCCGAATTGGGAGATGAAACAAGAAAAAAAATGGAAGAGATTTGAAGCATAATTTTTGGAATAACATAACTATTGGGAAGTTGAGAACTTGATTGGAAGCTTTGGATGATTGATTTGATGATTTCATAAGTTTTCGGAATAGAATTTGATATTTGGAGAGTTCATAGACCTAACTGGATAAATAATAACATTCGGGGATCAATTTGAATGTTCAAAACTAAAAATTTGGAAGACTAAAGATGAAGAGTATGGAAGTTCAGGGACTAGTTTTAACATAATTGAAAGATGGATGACCTAAATGTCGGGAGGAATAACAAGGACCAAACATGCAATAAATAAGACGACAAAAGGGTCCGTGATCGCGAACCGTAACTCACAACCTATAGCCGATAGATTTTAGGGATGAAAGTCCATTATGGCTTGTAAGCCGGTCGCACTCGATTGTATCTATTTTACCTATTTTAACTTAAAATAAGGGGCAATTTTTGGTACTTTAACTTCTAAGACTTGTAGAAGACTATAAGTAGAGGCAACCTAGGTCAAACAAGGGAAAAGAGATCATAGAAAATCTGGCGACACGAGCATGCTTCCATTGAAGGCAAAGTCATCTAGTTTGCTTCATGTCAAAACAAGGAGAAGAAGATAAATCGTTCAAGATCCATTGAAGAGATTAAATGATTCAAATTTATTTTCTCTTTTTCTTCCGGTATTTGGAATTCATGGTGATGTATTCTTATTCAAATTTGTATTTTTGCAATTCGACTATGTTAGAGTAAACTTCTAATTGCTAGGGTTACGATGAAATGTTGTTAACTTTTTGATTAATTAATTGCTTGTTTTTAATTTAGAATATTGTTGGGTTGAATATTTGATGTTGAATTAATTGACAACTTATAATTTGGTCAATTTTAAGTCATATTTTTGAGATTCGTGATTATACCAATATGTTATTCATGTTTTGGCTCAAAAAATAAAACTCTATGTCTCATAGTAGATAGAGATATATTTTCAAGATTTGAGGATTAAAATATGCTAACAATGGTAGATTTGGAATCCTAGTGTCTTTACTAAATCGATTAATTTCCAAGATTTACTTACTTTTAATTATTTAGTTTAATTGATATTTAGAATACTCCAAAAATAAACTTAAAATCATTAATTATGTGTGTTCCAAATTAAGGCTAGTTTTAAGTAGAGTTAATAAGTAGACAATCTATTTTTGTAGGTTCGACACTTTACTCATGAATCATTCAACTACCTCTGTCCATGTAGTGCATGTAATGGCTCCACGCAGGATGCTAGAAAACATAGTAGTCATGCGGATTAACGCGTTTATCAATAGAAAGCGTTTCTATATTAATTTTCTAAGATATTGTCCACTTGTTGGATAAGTTCACAAACAATAAATTTATCAAAATGTTATCATCCCCGTGAATTTGTCTGCCATGTTATCTAGTCCATTTAGATTTAAAATGGTAAGTGATGGAGTGGTAGATGAAATAACATTTTGGTAAATATAGCCATTTTTTCCCTCCTTCATTTAAGACAAGACCTAGACCCGAAAAAGAGAGAAAATTGAGAGGAAAACTTGGAGAGAATTTTACAAGATTGAGGTTGTTCATCTTGGGTATAAATTCAAAGTTATTTTCTTTCTTGGAGATTAACTTGAGGCTTGTTCAAGTAATCCAAATACATTGTTCTTCATTTATTCCATTGAAATCATTTCTTCCTCATTTTCTTGTCCTTGAAGTGGTTTGAAATTTTTCACATTGTTAAGCTTTGTTTGATCTTGGGCTATCTTTGGGAGGTGTTTACCCAACACTATCAAACATGATCATTTTGTAACAGGCATGATCTTTTTGTGTACTTATGTAATTGCTGTTTTAATGACTAAGCATGAAGAAATATGGTAGAAAAAAGTTTTGTGTAGTTGATATTTTTACTTCATTCATAGAACTTATGTAAAGAAAAGTGAAGGTTGATAACTATGATAACTATCAATGGTATGGCTAAGGAAGACCAAAAAGCACTGAATGGATGCTTGCAAAAACGCGGCAAGCTGATGGAAAGTAAACTTCGTTGTTTTTACTCGAGTTCACTTATGTTGTGTAGAACTCCTTTTCTCTTAGTTTGAATGTGTGTGCATCCATTCAGATGCATGCAATATAGCTATTGATGGATGGGAATCTACTGTTGCACCCTCAACACCAACTCTTGGAATTGACATAATTCCTATTGTTGCTTCAACTGGCTGGGAATAATGGAAAGATTTTGTTCAAGAATTTGTTCCCTGAGCCATTTCCATTTTATGTTCTTCTCACATAATGTGTTAGGTGTAGAACGTACATAAATATTGAATGTCTAGTACCATCCATTAGCATGGTCTTTTTCTTCATTTCACTTCTTAATTACAAACCTCACAATTAACTCTAAAACTATTATTGTAATGGAAAATTTTAAGAAATTATGAAATTCAAGACTACTTCATTATCGACAAAACAAAACTCTTCAAATTCTCATGAGTAAATACTAATAATTGAAGATCAAAGGCCCACTACACCTACAAACTACACCTTCAGAAGACCAAGACTAACATAACTACAATACATAATTTTCCCTAAGACCTTCAAAAAACAGACTGCAACTAAACTACAGAATTTTGTTACATAATTTTCACTTAAAACATAAAAAATACCAATGACAATGCAAATCAACTATATCCCCAAACCCACTTGATATATGTTCATCTATCTGCTCATCCTAAGCTCTCTGTTGTATATTGTTGGACCTGCAAAGTAGCCTATTCATTATAGTCTTGCATCATGGATGAAGAGGTGGGTCAATCCAAACAAAGTAGCCGTAAGCATCTAAATATCCGTAGTATATACATCCCAAAAATTGTCTTACTGGATTATTATCTGTCCATGAAGTCTTTCTTATATTTGTCTGATCATAATGACATAAACCTTGTTCACGATTCTGCGATGTGGTAAAGAGAATTCCATGGCGAATTGAAGATATTGTTCTTCCTAAGGTTTGATTTGAATTGGGGGTTTCACTTCTGCAATTGAAATGGAGGGTACGATTGTTTTTGAAGGGAGGAATAATACGATTTTCTTAAATGACTTAGAGGTGTATTCAATTGGAACTTTTGAAGACTTTGATGGATTTTTTTTAACTGGTGACTTTTGTGAATTTGTAGATCTTTTATAGATTTGTATGGTATTAGTGGAAGTCTTTCGTAGACTTTTATGAATTTTTATTTTAAAATTTTTATAGACTTTTGTGAAATTCATAAGACTTTTGAAGACTTTCATTTGAAATAGAATTCACGTGGATTTGGTGTGAAATTCTCATATACGAGGTGTTAGTTCTCACAATTCCTCTTTTCCTTCCCCTAATTCTTCCCATATAATTAAAAAAACTGAAAAAATAAAAATTTAAGACTTTAATTAAATAAATAATAATCAAAATTATATATTTATATATTATTCAATATTATTAGTATAGTATACTTTTAAAAATAAATAAAAATCACTATATTTAAATTTAATTATAATTTTTCATATAAAATTTTATAATATAATAAAAAATAGATATTTTCACAAAAAAAAAGAATGAAAAAAACCCTACAATAATTCAATTAATTTTTTTTTTTTACAGAAAATAGAGATAAATAATAAGAGAGAGATAAAAAAGGTAAATGAAATATAATCAATAAAAAAATAAATTTTAATCATACTTGTCCACAGAATGTTAAAAGATTAAAAGTTAGTACTATAGCGATTTTTATAAAAGTTTCTAAAAGTCATTGAAATTTGAATACCCAAAAACTTATAGAAACTTTTAAAAAGTTTTAATTGAATGCACCAAAACTTTTAGAGGCTTTTAAAAAATATATAAAAGTCTCAATTGAATACACCGTGACTTTTAGAGAGTCTCCAAAAGTTTCAATTTAATACATCGTGACTTTTAGAGAGTCTCAGAAAATCTCAATTGAATACCCCTAAACTTTTTAAATCCCCAAAAATCGTTAAAAGTTTTCAATTGAATATACTCCCTTCAAATTATTAATCAATTAACTCCGTTTTTATCCTACGTGTGGTTCACTAACGTCATGTATTGCCACGTAATTTTTTCTTTTGTCACCTAAACATTTTGGTCCAGCTTTATAATTGATGGATAAACTAATAAATAATTTAGTAAGCATTGTGTAACTAAGCCCCCGTTTGCCCCATTAATTTCAATTATAATACATTTTATTTTTATTTATCATATTTTTAATCACACAATCTTTTATAAAATAATATTACACAAAAATCAAAAACTTCGCCTTCTTTCTCGACCATATATTTTTCCAAAAACATTATTTCACAAATTTTCATTTCCCCGAAATAGGGGCCAAATGGGGCTAAGTAGCGGTACGGAGGGATTTAATTAACTCAACTGGACTCGTATCTATTTGAAGTCTTCCAAGGATAACTGGCCGGCGGCCTAGAGGCAGGAGCAATTGGCCATTCCCGATGACGAGTATGGCCCTATACAACCCTGTCTCGTGTTCCACACCACTCCATTTCACCCACAATTACAAGAAAACAGCGCCACCACTTACCTTATCGCTCATCGGCCGCCCCACTGACCAAAATCTCAAATTGGGTTGCCGGAATACTAGCAGCAGAAGAAGAATTTCGGGGGTTACACGGGCAGGGCCCAGCACCAGCAGCTACATATTCGCCTTTGTCTTGCCTCTCTCTCTCTTGGCGGTCACCATCTTCACTTCTAATAGAATTGCTGACAAGCTCGACCAGAAGTTCCTCGAAGAGGTAAGCAAAATTTCACATATTCTTAATGGGCGCTGTGTGGTATGTGTAGTACATAGAGTATATTCACGGGATTTCTTTTATTTTCTGAGATGCTAGTTTGTTTAATTGTAATAATGCTGACGGATTGTTCATGAGTTTCTTTCACTCTCCTTTGTTATTAGGCTTTTTAGGAGTCTGATATTTTGTTTTCTGATTAGAAAATTTGGGTTAAGTTACACTAATGCAACTTTGAGGATATAGCTAGAATTTTTTATATTTCATTTTTGCACAACAAAGATGGTAATTTGATTTTAATTAGTATAAAAATGTGGCTTCTCTCTTTTCTTGTGAAAGTAAAATTTGTCTCTGTAATGAGGACATGGACGAGAGAACTTGTGAAAAAGAAGGGTGGCCTTATTGCATTGAAACAATGAAAAGATAATGCTTGAAGAGACAATACCGGGAGGTTGTGCTAGTAGAATAATTGATTTTTTTAATATTTACAACAATGTTATATTAATTTAACTAATGACATGTTCAATTTTAGCTCCTACAAAATAACTTGGTCCAATTCTGATATCTTTTTGCGCTTCGTTTTGTTGAGCTCTTAGTAAATTTATGTTAAAATCACATAAAGAGGAAGATTTCGAACTTGCAATAATGGCAACTGAGCTTCTAAATCGATTTTTCCAGAATGACAAGAACGACACTATGGTATAATAAGAGATATGAGTAAAACTTAAGTCAATTTGATTAAGTTGGGCTTGGGTTGAAAATTAAAAATAAGAAAAATCATAGTTTGGGGTTGGGCTAATTTAATTAGTTAGCAAAATTATTTAGAAAAAATAAAATAATTTGACTTATATAAGATAAAAAATTAGGAAGGAATATTTCTTAATTCAGTTCTTCGGTTCTTGTTTTAGAATCAAGAATCGAACCAAACCTTTCGATCCTTGATTCAGATACCCGTTGTGATATTTAACTTAAGAAGAATCACTTAGTTCGGTTTGATTCGGGAGTTTTGTCCAACCCAATCCTCTAAGAATTAGGTTAAACTCGTGCCCCTAATTTCATTCAATGTAGAAGTTGAAATCAACTAGGAGAGAAAATCTTCGTACCACCGAACAACCCCTAGGATTGCATGGTATAATCTTTAAACTAGCTAGTGATTAATTTTCCAATCTTGCAATCGCATGGTATATACCTTGCGATTGAAGTGGACTTTAGAAGTACTACTAATTGAGTTGAGAAATCAAACTGTATCAATTGTTTTATAGATCGTCTGCAACGCGTTTTGAACTATTTAAAATCAAAATATCTTAATTTTCAGTTCCGTTGGAGTCCAATAGAGTAATGTATGATAGGAATCATACTCTTTCAATTGAAGAACTATTTCAATGATTCCCATGTTTGTATTTCGAAAGGAAAGGGATCCAGATGATTGGAAATTTTTTCCAATCTCCAAGTCAAATCCTTGATGTAGAAATAGAAGAAGGTGTACCCTCTCTCCATCGAAAGAAATGAGATTATCGCGGATACAACACATTAAAAAATTAGCCAAATTTCCCCGATGTAGAGGCAATCAAAAAAGCCGCATAAGTGAATATATAACCTACAGAAAAGTGGGCTAATCCAACCAATCTTGCTTGGACAATGGAAAGAGCCACATGTTTATCTCTCCATCGAATCAAATTGGCCAAATGTGTGTAAAAACTAGTTTTTTTTTTTTTTTTTTTTTTTTTTTTTTTTTTTTTTTTAAAAATAAAAAATAATTAAGAAATACTCATGAAGAACATTCTAAAAAATCTTTATTTTGTTTTGTCCTTTATCCAAGTTTAGCAACTAAAAAAAAAAAAAGAATTTGCTCCAAGTTTAGCAACTAAAAAAAAAAAAAAGAATTTGCGGTGAATATTTACTCTTTCAATCTCTATTTCATTTGTAGGGCTCGTTCGTGACTTCTCCCAATAGATGAATTAATCTCCGATTCATTTTGCCATCCTGACTAGTGAATTCTAGAAAAACCCAAACCAAAAATATCTACTCCTTACTCAAGTTCCCAATGAAGACCAAGCAAGATTTCATTGATTCCGCCCAAAACCACTTCTTCTTTGAAGAATCAAGAGGGATCAAAAAAAGGTCTGGTCTTCCTCAGTATCCATCTAATTTATAAGGATAGTAAGAGTCCCTTGATTGAAATAGAAAATTTCAGAAGAATTAGATTGGAAAAAATTTCCAATCATCTGGATCCCTTTCCTTTCGAAATACAAACATGGGAATCATTGAAATAGTTCGCATCATTATGTTCAATAAAAGGAATAAGGGAAGCTCCAATAGAAAAATATTGGAAGGGAAACTAATTTCCACTTATACAATTTCAGAGATTCAAAGATTGTACTTTCGGTTTTAGATTAGCCAGAATAATTTTAATTGAAGTTTCGTTTATATATTTCTATTAGGAATTATGGATAGGCTAACAAAAAAAGACAGAACTGAGGGTTTGTTGGGAATTCTTACATTTGTTTGGAAGCTACTTATTTCGTATGAGTCAAGCCAAACCAATAGGTTGAAACAAACGCGTTCTGCATCATAAACTTTGTACTGCGCACATGCGCTTCATATTCGCCTGAAGTTCGCTTTTAGAAATATAGCCATCCCTATCCCCTCACGTCAATCCCACGAGCCTCTACCTATTGATATTGGAAGACCTAACGGATTCTTCCAATGTATCATTTCTAGGTCCAATGGAATTCATAGGTATAGGAAGAAGCCCTCTCAAATAGAGATTTTTTTTTTTCGAACATATTTCGATTGTTAATATGATATATAAGGACCTCTAATACAAAGAGTATTACACCCTTGTGAGATATCGATTGCTTGTTGACCTTTGTGAATTGCGTGAAAAAGAAAAAAACGTGAATGGGGATTGGATTGATGATAAAATAGAATCCTGGGTTGCGAACAGTGATTCGATCGATGATGAAGAAAGAGAATTCTTGGTTCAGTTTTCCACCTAAACGACAAAAAAAGGATTGATCAAATTCTATTGAGTTTGACTCATAGTGATCATTTATGCGTGTCTGATTCTTATGGACTAACGGGAAAAGTACAACCTGTAAATTCGGTGTGGGGCGTGGTTTTGATCCTTTTGTTCCAGGAGGAATAACTTCTCATCATATCACAGCAGGGACATTGGGCATATTAGCGGGTCTATTCCATCTTAGCGTCCGCCCGCCACGTCTATACAAAGGATTACGTATGGGAAATATTGAAACCGTACTTTCCAGTAGTATTGCGGCTATCTTTTTTGTTGCTTTTGTTGTTGCTGGACTATGTGGTATGGTTCGGCAACTACCCCCATCAAATTATTTGGGCCCACTCGTTAATGGGATCAAGGTTACTTCCAGCAAGAGATATATTGAAGAGTTAGTGCTAGGCTAACAGAAAATCAAAGTTTATCAGAAGCTTGGTCTAAAATTCCTGAAAAATTAGCTTTTTATGATTATATGGCAATAATCCGGCAAAAGGAGGGTTATTCAGGGCAGGTTCAATGAATAATGGAGATGGAATAGCGGTTGGATGGTTAGGACACCCTATCTTTAGAGTTAAAGAAGGGCGTCAACCGTTCAACTTGGTCCTTGGATCTCTCCTTTGGTCTAGCTCAAGTCCCCTCTTATTTGTATCGTGGGTCCTGCATTTATCAATCTTTACAATTCAATTTTCATTTTTTTGATAGGTAATCAAATAATTTTATTAGTTAAAAGAGAATACACGGGGGGTGTACAATCACTTTAAGCCATTAAGGAACAATATGAAATTAGGCAACACATCTACAGGATTTCTAGCCACAGCATTAAACCAAGAATACAAGGTAAAGTAAAATGTTTCTCTTATCTGCTTCTTTTATCTTTGTTTGGTCTTCGAAGCAACGGTTGTTCCTTCCTCTCCACACGCACCATACAATGCAACCCGGGATAAGGTGCCATGCTAGTTTGCTATCCTTATCCCGAAATTTTCTACGCCATGCTCGTATCACGTCCTCTATACGATGAGGCATCACCCAATCCATAGATTGTGAACTGAGTATACTGTTCCAAATTCAACGTACACCATCACAATGAATGAACAAATGATCTATCGTCTCCCCATCCTTCTTGCACATATAACACCACTCAGTTGCGTAAAAGCCTTTACAACGAAGATTATCCACCGTTGAGACCTGTCCCCTCACAACTGTCCACAATAGGAATGCCACCCGAGGAGGCAATTTACACTGCCACACCAACTTTCAGGGGAATGAATTATTCACACATCCCATGAGGGAATCAAAGTACGAGCGAACTGAAAAAATGCCATCCTGTGCTGTCCTCCACTTGATGCAATCCCTCTCTCCAACCCGAATTTGGGCCTCATGTAAAATGGTCATAAACAACGAATAATCTTTCAATTTCCAATCCTGAAGATCCCTCCCAAAAGTAATATTCCAACTATAGCTCTCATTATGAATGTCTAAGAGATCACTCACCATAGCAGTGGACACTGAGGCAATGCGATGCAAGGAAGGGAATCTCTCCTTTAGCGGTTGATCTCTGCACCAACAATCATCCCAAAATTTAATCTCATTATCATTTCCAACTACAAACTTCAGTTTGTCCAAAAAAACACTCCATCCCCGTCGGATATACCTCCATAAGCTCATCCCATAAGAACCACGATCCTCAAATGTACACCATCCCCCCTCCGTCACACCATACTTCGCCCCAATTATTTCTCTCTAGAAGCTTTCCCTCTCCACTCCAAATCGCCACAATCACTTGCCTAATAAGGCTTTATTGAACAACACAAGGCTCCTCACCCCAAGACTCCCCATCCTCATCAGCAAACAAACAACTCCCCAATTGACCAAATGGAGTCTCCTCTCCTCTCCTCTCCCAACCCTGCCCACAGAAATTGTCTCTCTAATCTCTTTGCCACTACAATCGGAAAGGGGAACAATGACAACAAGTAAGTAGGGAGATTGGAGAGAGTGGATTTAATGAGAGTAAGTCTACCTCCCTTAGAAAGGTACATACGCTTCCACCCTGCTAACCTTCTCTCCATCCTTTTCACAATACCATTCCAGATATGGGTACTTTTAAATCGTGCCCCTAACGGGAGTCCTAGATATGACATCGGCAATTGCGCAACCTTACAACCCAATATATTAGCCAGCTCCTCGACATTATTGACCTCCCCAACTGGAATCGCCTTAGACTTCCCTAAATTGATTTTCAAACTAGACACCGTTTCAGAACATAAGAGCAGACGGCGCAAGTTCCTGAATTGTTCAACATCTGTATCGCATAAGATCAACGTGTCATCTGCAAATAACAGATGAGACACTTGCAATTGGTCAACAATAAAACCCCTTATCAAACCCGTTCTCACGCTTTTTCAATCATCCTACTGAGACCCTTCATCACAATGACAAATAGCAATGGGGATAATGGAACCCCTTGTCTCAAGCCTCTACTGCTCCGAAAATAACCCTCAGGTGTTCCGTTGACCAAAACTGAGAATGAAACAGTAGAAATACAGAATTGAATCCATTTATACCATTTATCCCCAAAGCCACAGTGCCTGAGCATATACAACAAGAATCCCTAATTCACATGATCGTAAGCCTTCTGAATATCTAGCTTACAAAGCATCCCTGGGGCCCTTAGGCACATTCTTGAATCTGCGCATTCTTGAATCTATGCATTCATTCGCTATAAACACAGAGTCCAAAATCTGACGCCCTTTTATAAATGCATTCTGAAATTTGGACACTACTTTTCCCAGCACCTCCTTTAATCTGTTTGCCAGGAGTTTCGAAATAATCTTATACACCCCGCTGACAAGGCTAATGGGGCGAAAGTCCTTAATATCAGTCGTTCCCGATTTCTTAGGGATGAGCACAATAAATGTGGTGTTAGAACTTCTCTGAAATTTGCCACGTTCAAAAAAATAAAATAAAGTATTCATAATGTCCGGTCGAACCACATCCCAGCACGCTTTGTAGAATGAGAACGAGAAACCGTCCGATCCCGGAGCCTTATCATCGTTCATGCTGAAAACTACCTCCTTAATTTCATCCTCCCCAAATGGTCTCTCCATCCATCGAGCATCATCCTCAGTGATTGTAGAAAAGTGCAATCCCTCCAATTCTGGCCTCCATTCAAATTGTTCCCGATAGAGGTTTTGATAAAAATTCACCAGTTGGCTTCCAATTTTCTGTGGTTCCTCATAAGTAACCCCGTCCACCTCCAAAACTGTGATGGAGTTGTTCCTTCTATTAGAAATGGCGATCCTGTGGAAGAATTTAGTGCATTTATCCCCCTCTTTCAACTAAGTAACTCTAGATTTCTGTCGTCAATTAATCTCCTCCAACTCGACCAACCTCTCCATCTCTTCCTTTAATACTATGTCTCTCCTTCTCCTCCCCGGCCAACCCCTGACTCTCCTCCCGCCTATTCAACTCCTCTATCTCTGACAAACACTGATTTTTACTGCAGTTAACATTACCTAAAACTTCCTCATTCCATTTCTTTAAGTCCCCTTTCAACGCATTTAGCTTCTGATCCAATACAAAATAGGGAGACCCACTGACTTCATAGGAAGTCCACCACGTCTGTACTCCCTCCCTAAAACCTTCTACTTTGAACCACATCTTCTCAAACCTGAAAGGTCTTCTTCCACCACCCCTTCTATTTCCCGATAATATAATAGGAAAATGATCCGAGTACACCCTCCCCAATCTTCTCTGAGTGACATCTGAATATTTAGACTCCCACTCCCCACAAATCAAGAACCTATCAATACGAGACAAAACAGGTCGATCCCGATTGGATGACCTGGTAAAATCTCCCCCAATCATGGGTAAATCCACCAACAAATTCTCCCTAATAAAATCTGAGAACTCCTTCATTGCCCTAGTTAGTCTCCCACCACTCGACCTCTCCGAAGGAAATCGAATCACATTGAAATCACCCCCAATACATGTAGGAAGATTCCACGAAACCCTTATTCCAGCTAGTTCATCCTACAAACCCACTCTACTGTCATCAGAATTAGGTCCATAAACTCCTGTGAACATCCACCGAAATCCATCCTCGCAATTTTTGAAAGAAATCGATATAGAGAACACCCCTATACTCACCTCCTTCATCTCAAGCACTCTAGTGTCCCACATCACCAACACGCCTCCTGAAACCCCTGATGACCCCAAAAACTGATATCCTACATGATTTCCCCCCCCATAAACTACGAATCACCGCCCTCGAGATAAACTCCATCTTAGTTTCTTGTAGGCAAACAAGATTTGCCCCCATCACCTTAGCAAATGTCGAACACCAAGCCTTTTACTAACCTCATTGAGACCCCTTACGTTCCAATTAATGAGTTTTGGCATCATTGTAATATTCCATAACCCCTCCCCATTGTTCCTTTCTTGGACTTGCCACCCTTACCAGCATAGTTTACTGACCATTCGAGCCTCTTAAGTTCGCGATCACCCTTTCTTCTTAATTTACTTCCATGTGTACTGATGTCTTGTCCCCTATTTAGCCTCCAGCTCCTCGAATAATTGTAACAATCTACTTTCATACCCATCACATGACACCCCAACCAACTTACTGAATTCCTGAATTTTTTGTAGAACCCAGTTTGAAGGTGGGTGACCAACTTCTAACACATCAGTTTCTGAAGTATTCTCACCCTGATAGCCCTCGAGATGATTAAAGGACCGTTCTTTCTCTTCCACCACTGGTATAATGTCACTGTCACTTTCTCCTTTCTTGGCACCATCTACCCATAACACCAAAGATTTTTCAGTCCCCATATCATTATCTTTTGTCCTCCTATTTTAAGTGTTCGTAATCCTCGATGTTGACTGTGTAGCGTTGTTTTCTTTCACAGTATTCATTGTCAATTTCTCCAAGTTCACCATACTAAACTCCCCTTCCTTAGATAGCGGTTCCTCCTCTCGTTCAACTATAATCCCCGTGTCTACTTCAGTTTGGTTGACCCCCACAAAGTCAACCCCGTCATCGTTTTCATGGTATCCCGCTTCCATCCTCTCCTGAGAATCACAATGTTCATCTCCTCCCTGCTTTTCATGTTCTGTAATTGATGGTAGTTCCTCATGAGTCAATCCCGGTACGTGTGTATTTCACCGGTTTGATTCTCATCCAACTCAGCCCCACACTTGTGACAGCGTACCAATTTCATGGGCTCCATTTCAGGCCCGCTTCCAACAAGTCTAAGTAATTCATCTAATGCTCCTTTCAACTCCTGGGCACGAGTCATTATTTCAGCCCTACTCAAACAAATGTCGTGACCTTCGTTATCACCGACTTTATTTGTCCTTTCCTTTTGCTGTAGCATCCGTTGGTTAGCATTTTCCGAGGTCTGTGAGTTTGCTGTAATTTCTGCATAAGTCATCCTTTGTCTGTTTCGTTCATTCACCGTTTGTTGTTTGGCATTATCCCTAACAACAAATGAGTCAACAACTGCTTGAAACACCTGCAAGATCGACGCCCATCCCTCTCCATTTGCACTTTCTAGTATCATGACAACTCCTTTCCGACACCTCTCTCCATATTGTGCTATCATCAAATATCTGCCTCGATGGTTCACACACCGTTGTGCCAAGAAAGCTCTTGAAGACTCGTTGAATTTAAAAGCACATTCCTCAAATTCACTTCTCATCCTCAATCTGTCTACCATATTCGCCATCCAAATAGCACCATACCTTCCCATAAAGATTGAATCCGATAACTTCGAACCCCATTCTGTCAACTTAACAGTGCCAGAATCGTTAATCGATACTGCGAAGTCCTTCGCCTCCACTCTGAAACGATGATTGAATATCATACTACGCACATCCGTCAATTTTTTCCCCTGATTGTGTACAAGCAATTCATCAAACGGAGGAACGGACAAGTGTAATTTAGTCCCAAAATGAATTTAACTTTCAAACTTGTGAATCTCCTTCATTTCTTTCTTAGTAATTCTTATTGATCGCATGCAGTCCAATTAACATTCAATTGCTTTGAATCAACTCTAATTTAACTCAAAATGGATGGTTTTCCAATTTATTTATTTTTATTTTATTTTATTTTATTTTTTCCCCCGTGCCGATTGCATCCAAGTGTGGTTTTTTCCTACAATTATCATAATTACATTAAATTTGATAGATATCTGCTCAATTGACAAGATTAATCAAGTCTAAAAGCATGGATCAGCGTGTAAAATACATATCATTTTGCTTGCAACGATGGCTTATTTGGCCCAGAGCAAGATGATTTCCATGAAGCATAATGGTTCCTATTATGTAGATTTTTCTCAAAATCAATGCCTAATGTCTGCCGCAAGTTCCAGTGTTGCATGCAAATTTCCAACCTTGTATCAGTTGTATGGGGAATTTTAGAGATTCTTTGGAAGGCCAAAAGCATACTGTAAGGTACCCTGTGCCCCAAGATTCTAAGGTTGTTGCTTGTTTAGTGCTCAAAGGGATCCAAAGGGTTCCCTGTAGTATGAGGGGAGATTGACTGATACTTGTAAACATACGTTAAAATAGGTCAGCATGAAAGGCCAATGGCTAGGAGTTGATATCTTTCGATCAAGGAACTAAAAATGCGTGTTTATCCCTTTTTCAAACTCCAATAATGCCTTGTTTGATCCGTGATGAAGACCCCATATAAAATGTTAGCTCTTTAGAATCTCATCTATACCAGATTGTTAACCAGTCAATATTTTCCTCACAATGTTTTGAAATTATGGGGGTGTTTGATAGGCATTTTTATGTAAAAATGCATTTTAGAATAGTATATTGATGTGAAATGTGTGGTTGAGAAAGAAGGAAAAGTTTTTGATTTACGTGTAATATTATTTTAATAAAGAATGTGTAGTTGAAAAGAAGAGAGAGAGAAATGCATTTTGAAAAAAATGGCTACCAAACTTGGCCTATGATAATGCTACTGCATAACACCTCTAAACAATAATTTCTCGTGTAAATAAACTTCAAAGGTACAAAATTTGGTAAGAAGATTCTCTATATAATAATGAACTTTGTAATTTGCAATTCCCAGATGCTCCTACTCTAAGTGCTTACCTATTATGAACTCATGAAAACACTTTATGCTTGACTTCAACAATCTTGCTGCAGTCACCTTGCATGTTTATCAAAGGGCCAATACAACCCATCCATAATGTTCTAATGTCCTCGTTGACATGTAGTGTGTCTGAAGGATTGAAAGTGTCAACTTATGTAAATTAAATATTCTATTGGCACCATTTCACATTTCTCCTTTCAGATGTGCATCTGGACTAAAACTCTATACTTCTGCACGGGGATCTTAACTTGAGGCTCCCTATTTGAGTTTGAACTTATTGACTTTTAACTTTGATGAAGAACAATTCCACAGGTCAGCCTAGCACGCTATTGCTGTAGGTCAACTCTAAAGAAGCCTGAACTTCTTGATTACTAATGCAAGGCCCTATCACAAGATAACTAAGATGTCCTTTATTAGAACTTTGAAACTCAAGCCTGAGGCCAAAGTCAAGTATTTTTTGATTAACTTCGCTAAAGCTTTGGTCTTTAGGTTGTCTCCTTCAATTCTTCAAGGAAGCCAATGTTTGCAACTGATTTTTAAGACAACTTGCAGGTTGACCTACAAGACTGGTGACAATGAAGTCTTAGGGCTAGACAGGTGCAAGCTATAGGAAAATTCTAGGAACATAGACACTAGTCTCTCCCTTGATATTCTCATAGAAAGAGGAAATATGTGCCGCTAGTAGCTTTTAAATCAGGAAGTATCTTGGAGCGGTGTTGCTTAAGAAATGAAGGAGAGATGTTATGTTTAAGAGTCTTTTGTGTAGGAGTCATATATATTTTTGCTGGAACCCCAGTCAATAAGTCTGTATGACAAGATAAATAAGTGAATTTTTTTCCTTAAGTGTTCATAATTTTGTGAAGGGTATACAGCCCAGAATGTGAAGGCCAAGGATATCACATCTGTTGAAGAAAAACCCCTCATATAACTTGTACATAGCTTGCTTCCAGCCTGTCCATGAGGACTCAAAGACATTTCCTTTAATTAATGGAATGCAGATGCTTGTTAGTTCAATATCACAATTTCTGTTACTAGAAGTTAAAGGTTTTTATGCATCATATATTGTTGAATATAGCTCTTTTCATTTACCTCAAAAGAGGGGAAGCTCCTCTTTGGATTCTCAGTATCCTACAAAGTTTAGAAGTGGTCGATAAAACCGAATATATGCATACCAGCTGAAAAGATTTCTGCAGTGCACTGCAATACATGGCATGGATATGAATTGCAAATTCTTGGCAAAAATCTGTCTATATTTCTTGAGTAGTGTCCAAATATCATTCTTAAATCTCGAAGTACTCTTTACACACTATTAATATTTCAACTGAATTTAAGTTTTACATATGAGATATTGTGGTAAATTTCAGTAATTGCTACCACACTAGGTGTTGCCCTGTTTTATCACTCACAATATTTGAATTTTGATGGCTGTGGCTTGATTTGTTAAACATCACTACAAATTGTTGTATTTTCTGTTGAATCACTTACACTCTATTCTCAAGATCTGCGCAATGTTTACTGTTTTGTTATCCTACTATTTTATTTTATTTATTTTTTCCCGATGAGAATTTACATCATGTCTCATTATCGACTTGTTTATATTCGAACTTCTAAGTACTTGATTCATGCTTGAAGAAAAAATAGTTCTGAACCACGGTTGTTTGATGAGCCAGGTCGCAATAAACGAAGCTATACTAGAAGCAGAAGAAGATGATGATGAAGAAGTTAACATTCCTTCAGAAAAGGAATCTGCACCACCACGCATCCGCAATCGGCCCAAGCGTAAAGTTGAGCCATCATCTACATAAGTTTGTTTTTGGCTTGGGACTTGAAAAGAATGGAGAACAAGCATTTGTAAGACAAGTTCTGTAATTCCTTACCTCTAGACTTGTACATTCTATGACTTAGCTGTTTCTACTATCGTATATATTTATTTTTTAAAGATACTTCGAGAAATAATGCCACGAGTAGTTATCTAAGAAGTATCAGTTCATCTCTTCATCATCTTGTTTCCTTGTTTTTCTCTCTTTTTCTCAGTCGTGGAACTCTGTATTTAGTGGAATGCATGTATCCCCTTCTACCAATCCTTATTGGAAGTAAATAAACCGACAAATCAAGCAAACTACCTGTATATTTTAGCTAATTTTAGCTGATTTAGTCATTGGAGTGATTAATCACAATGCAAAGCTTGTGGCTGTGTACCTCCTTTTTACCTTGGAAGATGCTGAGGGCTCAGAATCTTTGTTTTCTGCTCTTGAAAATCTTGCCTAGCATTTTGTAGACCTATTGATTGACAATACTAGTTTGCAAACAAATATATTTATGGAAATTGCTAAATAATTCATGTATACTGTTTCATAAGAAGCAAAATTAAATTACAGATGAGGCTTGCTTGAATGACTTATTTTTAACTGGATGAAAAAGAAAATAAGTCGCATGTAGCTGCCTCTCTTGTCTGGCGTACTCTGGTGGATTTGGTAAAATGTAGGAATTTGCCAGCACAATTTTTGGCTTAATATGTTCAAGTATTCAACGAAAGAAGCAAGAGCGATAAAGCTATTTCGCACGATTGCAGTGAGTTTATATGATGTATAAATCCGTCCAAGTTAAAGGGGTTGAGAGTTAGGAGCGGAGATAGAATTGTGGAGTTGTGGGGGGCCAAATGTCACAAAATATTAATTGTGAGGGTAAAATTGAAAATTATAAGATTTTTTTTTTTTTTTTTTTATAAATCATGCGCAAAATCTTATGCAAAATCTTGAATTTGAAATTTAGTTCGGGACAGCTAACCCCACTGTCCCCATACTAAATTTGCCACTAGCTGAGACAAGGGCAGATTTCAGAAGAGCACCAATAAGAATTGAATAAAGCCCTTGTCTCGGCTTGGAGGCAAGGTTGAAGATAGGGGCTCCTATTGGAGAGGCGCCAATCAGGGGCAGGCGCCCCTCCAATAGTGGCATCCTTGTCCCTGACCCTGTCCCCTAGCCAGGATAGAGAGCAGGGTTGGAATTGAATAAAGCCTCCTATCTTGACTTGGGGACAGGGTTGAAGACAGCCCTTATTGGATTGGCGCCAGCCAGGGTTGATAAGAATTATGGCCTCCAATCATCCTGTCAGATCTATTTTATTATTTTTTTTTTCTCCTTCTTTGAAGTTGCGTGAGGGCTTTTTCTTCTGCAAAGCTAAGCCTTAGTTCATAATTCATATTTGCATTTTTACACACACCTTGTATGCATCTTTCATATTGATCCAAAGCAGTATTTTCTGAACTCATCATCATTGATCCAAAGTTGAATTTTCATGTATCCTATCGAGGAAAACACCTAAAAAATCTATAATCTTTAATCATTACTCTCAATCAAGATTTAGAAATTCGATTTTAGAAAAGCTCAGAATGAAAATGAGCATATAAGCCGTAAAACGAAACTTCTGGTAAAATGAGATTTAACACTAAAAAGCTGTCTATTGTATTATTGATCAATTGAAAACTATTATTTAGCCTCCGCATGGTTCCACTAAAAATGTGGATTTAAATTAATTCAAAGCCAACAATTAGATTTATCCTAAGTCACAATTTTTCAACCACTAATTTTATCAACTTTTATTAAATTCTACTAAAAATTTGATAATTATCTTAACCAAATAGGACTTCAATTCATACGCAATTAATGAATAGAAATGCAGAAGTAACAAGAATCCATAATTATTCTTCAAATTTCTGAAAATTCCACAGTCAAAAGCTTCACAATAAAAATGAGTATGTCACCTGCAAAAATGAACTTTCAATGCTCATTGTAGACTGAAATCGACAGTACAAATTAAATTAACTCCAAAATTTTAAAAGTGAACTTCTAATGCAATATAAAGGTGTAGAGTTACGAGTTTCTGCAGATTTTAAGAAAGAAAAGAGAAAAATATCATCATCACAATGATATGGAAGAAGTTGTTTCCTCCTCTAAATTTGAATTAGATGGGAAGAATTTTGTGAAAGTTTGTCAATTTTTGGATTGGGTTATGATTTGGGGGAATTTCATTGTTGTTAATTATATTTTACAGTAATTTATAAGGTTTTATATGTTAATAAGCGTAATTATTAGATTAATTTATATACTGATTTTACAAGTTGACCTGTAATTTTAGTATATTTCTTTAAATTGTTAAACAAATTTTAATTGACAAACTTGGGAATATTTTCGCACAAGAAATCTAAACCTTAGTCAAGAATCAAATTCATGACTATATAAGAGCTTGTTTGTGAGTGATTTTGAGAATTGATTTTTTGACCGTTAGGAGAAAAGTGAGGTCCACCTATGAAAGAAGAAGTGAAATATGACGGCTGAAATAATGAAATAACGATCAAAAAATCAATTTTTTTGTTGAAAAAATCGGGCCCAAACAGGCTGTAAATTATTTTGCAATTATTGTGGTGGAGAATGACTTGAATTATATAACGCGTTGACTAAAAAGCAACTTCTTGTGGTCTCTGTCTAAGAAAAATGACGCATTAGAGAAGAAAAATAGCACAATATTAAACATGGCGTGTTGTTTATTAGCAAGGCCACAATTATTGTGTAGGATAGATAGTTGAGTGGATTTTCAAGGTGGAGCGTTAATTTGCTACATAGACTTCTATTAATCGAGGATTCAAATCTCTTTCTGTGGTGTGCCTGGAATGTTATCTCCCGAAGCACTTAATTGGAGTATTTTCCCTTCTACATTTGGTCCACATGAATTGTTAGAAACAAACAAGATACTAAAATTACTCTGATACCAATTTATTGAAAATCGAGCCAAATGATTAAGACCAAAAAATAAGAGCAATATGAAAAATAATGAATCACACAAGAACATGATTTATGTGGAAGAAGAGAATTTCAATATGAGTAATATTATTTGCAATTACTTACTGTCGTAGTTGTCATACGTGACATACTTGTGGCTGTTAGTGATTTGTTGCATAAAGTAATTAAAAATAAGTATGCCATGTAGGACGACTGAGGTAGTGAGCGAGTGAAAATAACATTATTCTTTCAATGTACTGAGAAACTAAAATTGTTTTACAAGATTTGAAATTCTCAATCTCAATCTAAACAATCAACTCCAGGTATTAATATACATAACAAGGATCTTATTGTTACTTGAGTTTATTAAGAGTCTAAACCACGTAGAGTATATATAAGAACTTATTACAAGTGTTTTGGATGAAACACAATCTAAGAAACGAATCAGAATCTAAAAATTCTCACCCTGATAACATTGCCGCTGGATGGCTAAGCGAGCGGCAGCTTCGCCGCTCAAGCAAAACGCTGGCGCCAACTCTCTGCTCCATTTTCATCCCCGATGTTCTAGCGCCAAAGCTAATGAAATTGTGGTGACATTTTCGCTACCAAAACTCCAAAACCAAGTCTTCAATTTTTCAAAGTCCTTTTACCAATCAAACTTTTAATCCTTGATTAACTTTGATCTCTTTTTCAACCGTGCTTCCAACCAAAAGTACCCTTGTTCTTCTATCAATTTACCAACCAAATCCTAATCCCAATAGGAATTTGGGTCATATTCTAACATGTATGAAACAAATTTTAACATAAATATAATACCTTTCTTTTTTACATTCATTTTTAGCAGTCACATAAAACTTATTCAGTAATATTGGACTTATTTTCGTCTGTGAAACAAGTGATGGTAGATGATTTTATTTATCGCTAAAAGTAATTTTTAACGATGGTGACGGTGTAACAAACCCTAAAGTCCCCGTCCATTCTTTGATAGTCAAATGAGATTTTTTTTTATTTTTCCCCCTTTCTAACCACCAACTATATTCAATTATAAATTTAAAATTGTGTCCATATAACATTCTTTAAGTTGATTGTTTGATAAGAACCTTATTTACCACAGTGTAACCCACATTTTCTCAACGCTCTCAAGCTGGTTTCTGCAATTCTGCTGCAATCTTTTGACCAGCGATCTCTGTCTATGGCTTCAAAATTGAAAAAAAAAAAATAATAATAAATAAAAATAAATAGAAATAAAAGAAAAGGGAAAAAGATCAACAAAAAATGGAAAAGTAGTCCACTTTTGATTTATTTCCTTTTATATTGCCATTGTAATTGGCTATGCACATTGCTCTTTATTGCTTGTCAAATACGCTAGAAGAACCCTTATTTAGAACTTATAAAGTACCAGTTCTGGAGCATTGTCCTCTGTGATAAACTTGTTATCCATAACTAGTTAAAGCTGATTGGGTACTTAGGTTGTTTATTGGGTCGGAAGAGCCCGAAAAATTTCTCATATTCAGGGCTCTTCTGATTTTCGTCAAACATAGCAAAAATGTAAGTTTCTATAGCTCTTCCAGGCCTTTTTGGGGTTCCTGTCTTTACACTTTTCACCAAATTCGTATTATAGGTCCTTGCATTATCAATGGACGTGTCTTGTCCTCCAGCCGAAGGCCAACCGCTCTCCGACACAACAATTTCCACAGATGAGCCACCAGCCTTATCAAGTGCTGCATATACGGCATCTAATATGGCGTCGAAAAGATTCTGGTACCGTGTTCCATCAGGTGTTACAATTCCAGAAGACGTAAAAAGAGCGTATTGAAGACTTATCTGTTGCGGATTACCAACGCGTGAAAAATACGGGTATATGTTGACAAGTAAAGGGGCTCTGTTGTTTACCAAGAACTGAATGATCCCTCCAAGATATTGTTGAACTTCAGATCGAAATACACCAGCTGATGGAGGATAAGAATTTCCGAGTACGCCAGTTTCAATAGAAGTAGAAACCTTAATCTGGTTCCCAAGTCCCGCTGCAGAAATTGCAGTTTGAATATTTCTCATGGCAGGGAGGACATATTGTACAAACTGAGATGTGTCACTTTTCAAAGGACTCACTTCATTTCCAACTGCAATGTATCTAAACTTGACATTAGGATAGTTTCTTACATTGTTTTGAACCCAAGTATTTGCATTATTTTGGTTAGCAGCAAGTCTCTGAAGGTCAGAGTTTGGAACACCTAGCATGAGCTCAATGTTGGAGCCTCCAAGAGCCTGAAGAGTAGGCTGGTATGGGTCGTAGATTCGCATTCTTCGGATGCCATTCTGTTTGTATAGAGCTACGACTTCTGATGGAGGTGGCAATGCGTTCCCGAGCCTTCCATAACAAACTCCTGTCTGAGCCACTGTACCATAATGAACATAAAATTACTGATTGTGTCTGTAAAAAGTTCATGGAACAGTAATTTTCTGAAAACCTTTCTATCAAAAGATATGGAAAAGAAACAAAATGAGTGTTAAATTGCCTCATTCATGTTTTAAACTATAGAATTCATTTCTGTTAGCTAAATATGCCTATTATTACACAAGTTATCGTGGAATGCTCAGACGAAGTAAGCGGAAATGAAAATCATTTGAATTCGTAATCTGTAGATTACGCCGCTAGGCATATGGTGTATGTAGTTGTTAAACTTAATGCCATGTTTGGTAAGGTAGATAGGAGTACAAAACAGTATTAACAAAATAATAGGCAGTAAGAATGCTCTAAGAGGGAAAGAGAAAGGGACCTGTGAAATCCAGGATAGCCAATATGAGAAGCCCAACTAGAGCCATTTCTATAGTGAAATGACTTCTTACACCAGCCATGAAGTATATAACTGTAAAAGTATATATTTGTTTTAGAAGCAGCTATAAAAGTATGTTGTACATGGAAGTAGGCACTCCAGAGTCCTCTTTTATAGAGGGATTGAAGAGTATAAAATTGGTCGTAGTTTGAATTTTAATTCAGTAATGGCTGCTTAATTTTCTTGACAGATAATGACTCCGAGGAAAGAGGCTATACATAGTACACGGGATTACAGGAACGTGCATCTGTATGGTGTAATTTTGGCTTGTTCATGTATACTTGAAAAGTCATAAATCTTTCACTTTATTATAAGAATGACCACTTGAATGAATGCCTAACTTCACTAGCCGCCATGGCAAATTGTCATCCATGCATTATCCAATTTGGATCTTTCCGTAAGTCTCATGGGATGGAAATGGTTTCATTTGGTTCTAATTCCAAGAGAAACGAACCGAATTATGAACCAATAATTTTTTTTTTTTTATAATGAAAACAAACCAAAACTGAACCATTTGGCTATGGTTTGGTTTGGTTCTAGTTACAATACTGATTGAGAAAAAAACACTTGAGGAAGAAGAATCGATGATTGATGCTTCAATTTCAAAAATCCATGAGCGGTGGTGGCTAAGTGCAACGGTAGACGACATGCAACATTTGTTGATAACCATGTGAGAATCGATGTATAAATTGAAAAGGAAAGAAACAAAGAAAAGAATTATGGTCTAACTCTTCAAAGTGAATTAGGATCTTTAGTCTCCACAATGAGAAATAATAAACCAAAGGTAACGTGACTTTTATGTCCTGATTTTCAATTGAATTTTGAATTTTTGGTGTGAATTGTGATTCACTAATTTGGTCATTTGTCCATCCATAGCAAGTCGAATGAAAATGGTGAAAAGGGTTTAGTCCGTTCTTTTCATTGTTGACGTGAAATTATTGAGAATAAGATTTAGTTAATTGTTTTCGTTCTTGTCGTCTTGTACTTATCTAATACAGTGAGGTTGCTCAATATCTTTACTAGTCTTGAATTTGTAGCATAATATTCATAGATTTAAACTGAATTAATCAAACTGATTTTGGACAAGTGAAACGCCGCCCATGAGCTCTTATGATGAGGCACTGTTCATGGTCTGCTGGAAAATCAAAGTAAACGCTGAGGATTATTTATTGCCCATAGTGATAAAGAGTCAAAGTCTTAGGCATAGGCGCAATTAAGACTAAAAGGCAAGACTTTTATTTGTGTTCATAACCGTTTAAGTTGTTGAGAGAGAATTAATATTTACTATTCGATGCATCTCTCTGAGTAGCTGATGTTCCATTAAAATACCTCAAAGAAAAACTCGTGTTTTTCAACTGTAGTTGAAGAGAACACATCAGTACGTGAATGATGTAATCTTATTGAGTTATGATTGGCGAATCTTAATCCAAATGATAATTGCGGTTGAATACAACAGTGAAGTTGCAATAAAGTCAAGATCGGATGTTTGATTCCATTTCCCCAACAATCATCAAAAGAAAGAAAATGAGGGAGTTGTTCTTTACTTGCTTCTGATTGTTTTCGTTAATTTTGCGCAATTACAAAACTGAAACTATTGTATTTTTTGTTCTTTGATAATGGATTATTCTACTAGTGGCATGGGACCCGTGGATGTTTCCCTTATGATTTTCCACGTTATACTTGGTGTTCATCTTTATTTAATTCCATAATCGATTATATATTGTAGAACACATATCTGTTAAATTGCCCCAATTAGAATTGTGTGTAAAATTGTCTGTAAAAAGTTCTGACATATTCTGACTGAAACGAATAATTGAGATAAATTGATTAATTAACTAGGTTTTAGAACGTTGAAGTTGTTTATTTATATGTGATTGTTGCACTATATCATTTAAGTGATCAAGTGCCTTTGATAACTTTCATATATTTTAAACCGATGTTAGCTTCATAAAATGTAGTGTGTCACTCCTTATATTTTGATCGAGAGTTATGATTGATGAATGAGGGTTGAAACTTTATTCAGGGTTGTCGTGTTGACTATTCCACCTCTTTGGTGAGCAATTTGTCCTTAATTGCTTAATAATATTGTTTTGTCGTAATTGCATAATACTATTTTTTGAGTGTGATATTTGTGTACTCGATGAGCATTGGACTAATCCATGTGTTAGAATATAATCATTTATAATGATTAAGAAGAATTAAATTTCACGTGACCGTAGTATTAATTATATAGATTGTAAACAAGATCCTTTACACTAATCGCTTACTTGAATATTATTTGATATACCAATACGTGAAACTAATTTTTGTGTTAAAATACATCGACGTGTTGTGAATCATATAGTATATAAGCGAAGTAGTGGGTTATTATTGGCTTTAGAAAATAAAAAGGATTTAAGAAGTCCTTTCAAGTATTTTCTGTTTGACGATAAATCAAAGCTCAGTTTTTAGTGTTGGATAACATGTATCAGAAATCATTGGGGAAAAACTAAAAAGAACTCAAGGAAAAAATCATTTGAAGGGCAAAACAGTCTTTTTATCTTAATTTGACACCAGGCATGGGTAACACAGTAGTTCAGCGGGCATAAGGAAGTAATTATATAATTGTTTATGTGATTTTATTTATTTATTTATTTTTTTATAATTTTAGAGTGTAGTTTTGCGCATTTAGTGGAGCAACAGGTGGTTAATAATTGGATTGGAAAGGGAGTAGGTGATACCTATTTATTTATTAGATTTTAAATTATATAAATCCTACCACGTCGCTTTTGTAGCTCCTAAAGTTTTAGGACTTAAGATTCCATTTGATTGTAAGAACGAAATTTGGGTGAAACGAAAATAAATTTCAGGGAACTGAATTGTCTAGAACTTGTTTTATTGAAAATTGTCAATTAAATGTGTTTGATCAGTATAATTTTTCACCTGAAAAATGTTGAAATTTTTTATCTTTTGGTATTTGATTGACTTTATTTTTCATGAAAATTGTCAATTAAATAGATAGAATTTGTTACAATTGTGGATAGAATTTGTTTCCATTGCCAAAAATAAAAATAAAAATAAAAGAAAAAAGAAAAACTAACAAAAAAAAATTAAATTGGAAAACACTTTCTCACCAAAACCAAAGGAAAACATTTTCCTTAAAAACCAAGAATTTGAATCACGTGGGGGGTAGGGTGGAAAAAGAATTTCATGGAAAATTTTACCTATCAAAGAACACATTTGTGTGGAAAATGATTCCATTTTCCATGGAATTGGCTTGTATCAAATATGCCCTAATTGTATAAGTAATAAAAGTTTAGGGACTGTATGTGCAAAAATATAAAAATAACAATCCTAAACCAATTATATTAAGAAACAAAACCCTATTTTCCTAGGTGGTGTCAACCATGGCATAAGAATATTTTCGTTTGCATGTATTGCATATGTAGAGAAGATTATTTTCTTGCCTTTTGACTCAATTTTCTAGTGATTTCATAGGATTTTGTGTTTGGGTTTTTGTTTTGATGTCAACTCGTCAGTGTATCCAATACTTTGGTGAATATCAAAGAATGCTTGAAGGTTAGAAGCATGAAGATTCAAAATTGGAGATTCACCAATCCTTAGAACTCAAGTCGGAATTTGAACCATGGAGCCAAAACAAGAACGGAGATAGAACATGTGCTAGAAACAAGGACACAGTTAGAAATGCAATTTATTAACAAACAACGGCATTTTTCTTTATCCCTTTGCTAAATAAAATTTGGTTATTACAGTATTTATTAAACGTATAGCCAAATCCGGCTTTCAGAATTTAGTAGAAGTTACATTACTTTCACCGGATTAACAAAGTAGTTTATAACGAGTTAGGTATATGAATGACATCAAGATTTGAATCGAAAGCATCAATACCATGTGAAGAAACTAAAATGTACCTTATACAAGAATTTAATGTCTCTATTCTATCTCTATTTACTAAAATAGGTTCAAGTCAAACGAACATAGCTCCTCATGTAGACTATTTACCACACTAGAACTAATAAAGTACATATAATGTAATTTATTCGCTACAAATGCGTTCAACATAGAGTTTTCTAAATGGAGTTATTTCATAAAAGGCTCAGCAAATTGTGCCACAAAATCACCATTTACTACATGCATTTTAGAATTTAAGACTAAAGAATGATATTATTTTATTTATGAAATAGATTTTACACACTTTTGAACACACTTTAATTATATGGAGACACTCCTCACTAACACACTACACTACCTCACTATGTCTCTCTTTCCCACTTTTTCTATTTGCCCTCACTCTCTTCACACACTTTCTCTCATCACTCATGCATACACAATCACCTTGTATTTATGGGTGTTATTGGATGATTGTAGAAGGTTCTAGTATGGTGGTGAACATAATTCTAGATACATTCATAAATGGTGGTGATAGTAATTGGATTCTTCTAGCATCTTCTAGGCACGGATGCATTCTAGATTCTTCTAATCTCTTCTAGTCATGAATCATCACCAATTTTCTAGAGAGTTCATGGAGCTTCCTTAAAGTCGGTGATGATCTTCAATTCTCCCATTCAGCACCGACGTTTCATTTTAACTCTTTTCTTTTTTGTTGCATCCAACTTTGTCTTGACGAATTTTGAAGCACTCGATTTCTTGTTAAGCATATCTGCCACTTCAAGTATTTTTTCTTCTTCATTGATTTTTAGATCGGTATACTTGATACCTGAATTCTCACGTCCTCCCGATTTTCTTATTTGTGATTATGGATTTATACGCACCTTAATATCTTGTTGACATCTTTGATCCTCCGTACTCTGTGTTGCTCTAATAAACTCTTCTTTATTACTTAGCATTCGCAAATCTTTAGTTTCTCCAAGGCTTTGTTGTGCTTCCGTGATTTCCTCTTGCAATTTGTCATCCATTTCCTTTAAATATAGCAGATCCAGCCTCTTTGGTGTCTGTTCCACCATTTGCAATGTCTGATCTAGCAAATCCACCCTCTGTGGTGTTTGCATTTCTTCGAAAACTTCTTCTAATTCTAATAGTTCCTTCCTCTGCGGAGTCCACCCTGAAAACTCTTTATGAAACACGATATCCTCTTCTAAATTAATCCAATTATCTTCTCCTAAGTCATTAGTCCAATCATCTTCGCAATATATTTGCTCAGGCAAGACTACCATCAACGTTGATTCATCCTTCACGCTCGAGTTGAATTTCTTTTCTCGAATCTGCTCAATTGTTGCTGTGTTGCCTCAGCATCCCATTCTTCTTCACTTTGTATTTCTCTTGCTCGTTAGAGGTAGCTATATTGCCTTTTACTGACTCATTTTTAAATTAGCAATCTCTATCATAATGGCTTCGTTTGCCACATACAAAGCACGTACCATTAGTTCGTTGATATCCTTGACCTTTCTTGTCATAATTTTGCTGAGCTCCCATTGTCTGGTAGCTTCCCTCAATCCATCATTTAGATTTATCTTCTTTTAATTCTTTATAATTTTGCTGTCGAAATTGACTTCTTTTTTTATAGCTAAATAATGCTTCTTCGTCTCTTTTCTTTATCGAAACTCCTAACATTTGTCGGGTTAATGCTTCTTGGTCGGCCAACAAATTTTCAAGATTTACCAATGAAGTTGCTCGGGCCAACCTTGTATCGCAGCGATAAAACTTCTAAATTTGGGTCTCAATCGATGTATGATTATTCTTCTCATTCGAGACTTTGAAATTTTTACTTGAAACGTCTAATTCAGAAATTTTACGACAAAGATATTTAACTTTAGTAAAATATTGACTTACCGTTAATTCCCCTTGAGTAATTAAGAGCAGCTCGTTCTTCAACAATTGCAATCTCAGGTCATTTTTCTTCGAGAGTAGTGAGGCTAAAGTGTCCCATACATCCTTTGGTGTAGTCTTGTTTCTTATATGCTCCAACAATTCTTCTTCAATTGTTTCAATTGTTGCCTTCTCTAGCGGCATCACGTTACTTTTGCCAACTACTTCCTACAAGTCTTACCTTTGGAGATACGACTCCATGCAAGTTTGCCAGATGGTGTAATTATGATTGTTTAGCTTCTTTACACCGCCTACCACTTATAGGTCGCCTATCGTAACTTGATTTACCTCCTCGTAATCAAGCAAACTTTATAAAAGCTTCACAAACTCCTTTTGTGCACGAACTCAAGAAACTCAAAAAATCTTTCTCCGACGGCCTTGTTCTGATACCAATTGTAGAATTTAAGACTTTAAGAATTATATTATTTTATTTATGAAATGAATTTTACACACTTTTGGACACACTTTGATTTTATGGAGACGTTCTTCACTAACACACTACACTACCTTATTATGTCTCTCTTTCCCACTTTTTCTATTTGTTCTAACTCTCTTCACACACTTTCTCTAATCACTCATGCATACACAATCACCTTGTATTTATAGGTGTTAATGGATGATCGTGGAAGGTTTTAGTATGGTGGTGAACATAATTTTAGATACATCCATAAATGGTGGTGATAGTAATTGAATTCTCCTAGCATCTTCTAGGCATGGATGCATTCTAGATTCTTCTAGTCATGAATCATCACCAATTTTCTAGAGAGTTCATGGAGCTTCCTTAAAGTCGATGATGATCTTCATGTATGTTTGGTAACAATTCATTAATATGAACATTCGATCATGCAAACTGAATATATTGTCATTTAAAAAAAATTAAAAAATCTCAGTTTGGCAATTTTCGCAAATTTGACTATGAAGGATTGTGTAATGGATTAGAAATCTTATCAACTTGTATAGATGAGAGCGCCTACATAATTTGAGAATTTTCAAAAAAGAAAGAGAATAAATGGATTAGAAATTCTCGTCAACTTTGCCTACTTTTCGATGAGAATGTTGAATGCCTAATTGGTTTAATATTCATACAAAAAGGAAGATGAAGAATTTGGTAGAAAAAAGTATAATGGTTAAAAAATTTAGAAAGTGGATATTATTAACTCAAAAATAATGAATACTGTTGTAAATGGTAAGTTTGTTAGTAAATGACAATTATACATCTACATTCCTAGAAATTATTATTGTTGTATACTTAATTCTTGCTTATAAATATAGAGCTTTTGTTCTTAATAAAACGCACAACTTTATTGATTTTTATCCCTTTTTCTCTTTTTTCATTACACGTTATCAACACGATAATTTAGTTTTTTAAAATTTAGTGAAGGTAGTAATTTTTTATAAACATAAATATTTATCGAGTTTACCAAAATTAATTTTGTGGGAAGTGAATTTTTCTACATACATATATATCAAAATGAGATTGCTTCTTCTACTTCTTTTATGCTTATACGCAAATCTATAATATGATCATTTTATTATATGTATAATGATTACTTTGTCTATTTGCACGTGTATAGTGTATATATGAAGTCAATTCATGTGCATGTTTGAAAGATTATTTTACTTATACATTTTTGCTAACTAATTTTTCTATATAAATTCATATAATGTCCTTATTGTAATTATATATTTTTAGATGTTCCTCTATAAACTTTGAATTAATAATTTATCATTTTGTTACCCCTGAAATAGAACAACATTATACTTATTATTCCAAAAGAATATTAAGTTTATTGACACTGAAGAGAGTAATATTATTTTCAATAGTCTAAAAGAATATTGATTTATTGTTTTTGAAGAAGCAATAATAAAATATAATGTGCTCTTGAAATAGCATATATTCCGAATAATATATATCCCAATACTGGGTTGTAATTTTTAAAGAAAAATAATTTTTTATATTATTAATATTTAAAAAGAATATTAAATTTATTGTTATTGAGGGCACGATATAATTTTCAATATTCCAAAAGAATATTAACATAATACTTTTAAAGAAGCAATAAATAAGGATAATGTGCTCTTGAAATAACACATTTTTAAAAAATATTCATTTTGAATTCATATTTATCACTAAAAGAAAATATATAATTAATGTCATGAGAACATTGATTAATTTGACTATTTGAATGATGTATAATTATATAAGCTTTAATCGTATCTTTCAAAATTAAATCATTGAATTATATCTTATATTGAACCAGAATTGCAATTTGACTTTTTTGTTTGGCATAACCAATTGGATATCACCGACTTCATTACATTCACGAAGGAGGCATGCTCTAGACATACTTTAATTTGGACGGACGACCTTTCACCAATGATGCGAAATTAAAAATTCGAATGAATATTCAATGAAGAACCAGAAAATTCTTCAATTCAATCCTATATAACATTTGTTCTCTTTTATGAAAATTTTTCATTAACCATTACTAGTAAGAATAGGGACTGAATTCCCTATATTTGGAAAAATTAATTAATGTTGTAAATGGGGTCTCATCATCTTCCACTTTGATCATCAAAATATTATTTTTATCTAATAGATTTAATACACACACTAGATTATTGCATGGTGTTCGCAACATGTAATTTGACAAATTACTACTCAAAATTTAAATGATGAGCATAATTTTCAAATTATATAATCAATAATGTTTTGTTAATGCTAGTGGGCATAAACCTCAACATTTTAATAAGTGTTAGTTGGGATGTGTCGATAAATGGTTTAATACTATTGTTTTTTAAATGCCTCCAATTAATTTAATTGGGAATAAAGTACTTCTCATTTTTGTTTAGGGAATTTTATTATGTATCAAGCCAACATCATAGTTTTCCTATTATAATCGAATTACAGTTAGAACTAATTTTTTCGTCTAATTGTTTTGATAGCGTAGTATATGAAAAATTGAACCATCATAATGCACTGAGATAAAAAATCAAGAATGTTGAGAATAAATGTGTAGTTTGAACCTTTATCCCAAATAAGCGATATTTTATAACGTTGGAAAAATGATTTTCAATTTGATTAGACAATCTCTCAGTATTAAGGTGAGGAATTAAGAAGTTTAAAATAATATATAAATACATTATCATCTAAATCCTCACAAAATATTATTTGAACTAGAAGTTCGAAAGATAATTTATTTAGATGTATTTATTGGTTAAAGAAATAAACAATATCTCATCACTAGTTGTAAATACTCCGACACAAATTGATGTTTTATGAGGATAATTTTTTAATATTATACTTGATATATCTATGACACGCCTAAAGCGTGATGGTGTTCGATTTTAATACAAAAAATTTTCAAGCAAAAATAGAGCAATTAGTGAAGATAGTCTCATCAAAGAAGCATATACTCTTGATGAGTATTTAGATATAGCAAATTATAAAATCTCAAAAGAGGTTCAAGTACTTGAAATAATGAAAATTGTGATATGTCAACAAGTTATGTCATTATGGAAAATAAATAAAATCAAAAAGAAAAAAATTGTTGACAATAATTTTACACATGATGTACTACATCATATAGCGAGGAATCAAAATAAATGTGTTAAAATATATCGATCGAAATAATGCTTGGCCCGTTGGCCAAATAAAGAGGACGCAATCCTAAATTGAAATTACTAGAGAAACATGGAAGTTTTTTGACCAGAAGTTCAAAAATGTTAAGGTATATACTTAGGTGAAAAGAAAGTGAGAAAAATGAATTCGTAATGTATAATGCTCGACTCTCAGCATAGTGAATTTTGCGAAGATCGTTAGTAGTTCAAAAATTTGAAGGTATATACTTAGGTGGAAAGGAAATGAGAAAAATGAAGTCATAATGTATAATGTACGACTCTCAGCATATTAAATTTTGCGAAGATCGTAGTGGATGAAATCACGAGTCTATGTTATGTTATCTTAATAATACATGAAATCTAAAATATGTTATAGTCAATTCATCTAGTATGACTATTAATGTTATCTTCGAAAGATTTATTGTGCCTGAAGCATAACTCAAATGATACATGCTCGAGAACCACATTCTCAATTAAATTGTGAGAGTATCTCCAAAAGATTTTTTAAACATAAAATACTCTCTATTTTAGAAAGTCAATACTTAAAAATGAGTTTCAAGAGATTCTCTATTATAACTTTTTAAAATAGAGAGTGTGTTTGGCTCTCCAAATTTAGAAAGCTAAACTCACTCTCTATTCTTAATGTACAATGATTGCATTTAATACATTACAAATTTCAATACTCTACAATTTAAAATTTTCAAATTACATTTGAATTGATTGATCATTAATATTTAAAAATTATACTTAAAAATAAAATATGTGGAGAAATTATTAAATGTTCATTGGAAAAAATAAAATAAAAAATCAAAGTAGAGAGTTTGTTAGAGCATATAAAAAAAATTATTCTCTAAATTTAAAGATGCTCTTTATAAATAGACATTCATTTGAAGATGCTCTAAAGATCATTATATATATTGAAACAATCTGGATGCATGTGGTATAATTGTCTTGGTAAATATTTATTGAATGAGGGTTATAAAATGATGATATTTTCCCATGTGTTTTCATGGAGAAAACAAATATTAAATTTACAATTGTTGCAGTTTATGTTGAAGTCGAGACCTTAAAGATCGAAAAGAACAATAAATAGACGAGTAAATCCCTTATGAATTCCAAGATATTCCTTTACTTCCACTTTAATTTTTAATTTTAATTGGAACTTTTGAAGAGCTCAACGAAACTGCAGATTATTTAAAGAATGAATTTGTGATGAAGGATTTGGAAAAAAAACAAAATTTGCTCTCAGGTTTTAGATTCAATGTTTCCCAGGAAGATTATTTATTCATCAATCAACATATATAGAAAAAGTTTTAAAATATTTTTAAATAGATAATGCACATTTATTGGCATCACCTATGGTTGTTCGATCACTTAATGTGAAAAAGATCCATTTTTCGTCCACATGAAAATGGAGAAAAGACCCTTGGTACTGAAGTACCATATCTTAGTGGAATTGGAGCATTAATCTATCTTGCAAATTACACTCGACCGACATAACTTTTTCTGTAAATCTCTTTGCAAGATATAGCTTTACACCAATTCAAAAACATTGGATTAGTGTGAAACACACTTTTCGTTACTTGAAAATGGTATGTGTTTACACGTGAAGGAACAGTTATATCATGGAGATCTATGAAGTATCATTGACAGCAACATCCTAAAATCATTTTGAAATTATTGCAATCCATGAAGAAGGCCGAGAATGTGTATGGTTGAGGAATATGACCCATCATATCCAAGTGAATTAATTTCAATAAAAGATAGTCCAACAATTTTGTATAAAAACAATATAACTTGTATTACATAACTCAAAGGAAGTTATATCAAAGGTGACATGATGAAGTATATTTCTCCAAAATTCTTCCATACACATAAGTTTCAAAAGAATGACGATATCGATATCTAACAAATTCACTCAAGTGACAATGTGGTCGATTTATTCACAAAAGCATTGCTGACATTTACATTTAAGAAATTGGTTCATGAGATTAAAAGGCGTCGACTTAAAGATTTTCAATGATCAACATAAGAGGGAATAGCTATACTTTTTTCCGTCGCTTAGGTTATATTCCACTAGGTTTTTTTAGCAAGGTTTTAATAATGCATCATTTGTTTTTAATACTCCAGAATAATTGTACTCTTTTTCCTTCATATGATTTTTTTGTCATATTGAATTTTTATCAAACAAGGTTTTAATGAGGTATAAATTTTGTAATATATCATTTAAGGGGGAATGTTGTAGATGGTAAGTTTATTAGTGAATGACAATTGTACCCCTGTAACCCTTAAAATTATTATCGATGTGTCCTTGATTCTTACAAAAAATATGGGGCTTTGTTTTTAATAAAACAAGCAAGTTTATTGATTTTTATCATCTCTTCTATTTTTTTCTCTTTTTATAACACTAGTCTGCGTCTCGTGCGTTGCATGAATTTTGCATTTATTTTGGTTTTATTAGCGTAAAATTTATAGATTGTACAAAAAGTATTTGGAAATAAGAAATATTTGTTTGATTTTTATCTTTTGGTTGACTGTATATGTTATGTCACGATAATTTATTTTTATTCTTATAAATAAGTATAATGAATGTTGTGCTTGTATATATGTCAACGATAATTTATTTTTAATTATTTATTGTATTTTTTTGTTTAATGTAGATGAAGATATTTTTTTATCTGATATTGTAAATAAGTTGTAAATTGAATTTTGCAAAATGCTTTTCTTTAGAAACTTCAATTTGAGATACTATACTTGTAGTTCAAAAATAACCAATGCAGTTGTAAATTGAAAGAGAATATCCACATACACAAATATTTAAATAAGAAACTCAGGTTCGCACGTAAAATAACTTGAAGTGGCATTTACTAGATGACCAACTCCCTTGTTGATGTAAGAATTAGAACCCTAATAGCAGATCTATTCTTCGAACGATACAATAGTCACTCCAAGGTTGGTAGGGCAAAAGAATTAAAAAAAAAATTAAATAAATTTTATTTGAAAGAGAAAAGAATTAAAAATAAATTTAAATAAATTGATAAAAAACAATTATTTATAAAGCAAAATTTTCAATTTTGATTAAATAATATTTATATATTCTTCATTTAATTTTCATAACTTTATTTTATTTTTTACTTTTAAATAATTTTAAACGAATTTTTTTACTTATATAAGTAATTTTTACATATATTAGAAATATTTTTTGTTAAAATGGTTATTTTTAAATTTTTTTTTACTAAAAGTGATTTTTTTTTTTACTTATAAAAGTGGTCAGAACGGAATAAGGTGGTAAAAAAAATTTGAATAATCCTCTGTGCACGGAGACCACACTATATATAATTTTTTTAATTCTTTTCTCTTCAATTTTTTTAACTTACAAATAACTTTTTCGTTAAAACTGAAAAATTAAGTTTTATTTAGAAGAGAAAAGAATTAAAAAGAAAAAAATAATTGATTTTTTTGAAGAAAAAATGACTTGTACGCATTTGTTAACACATATGTTTAATCTCCGTTTAACTATTTTCAATATTTATTTAAATTATTTGACGTCTCTACGATATAGTTCTCAAAATGAGTTTCGAGAGAATGTAAAACATTTATCAATTCGACTATCGTACAATCGTCGATAAATTTTTAAAGTTAGTTTGCTATCAAAAATTTCGAAATATAGTTTGAAAATGCCTACTTTGACGTCCCATAACATTTGCTACGATTGACCGTTTCATGCACTGTTAACGACTGCAATACTATATCGTGAGTACTTCAAAACGTTATTAAGAATGTAATATTTCGACTTCGTTTGATATCCCGTAATGAGCCTGAAAATGAACACAAAAATATAAGTAAAAAAAACGAAGAGCTCATGTTTTCGTGCATGGAGTCCTCTTATTTTTTTTTTCTTTTTTAAATAAAAGCTAATACTCCTTTATACTATAAATTTTTTACAACTTGAAGCAAACTTTTTACTATGTAAAGAAATATACTTAAAACTTTGAGTTAATATTTAATCTAAAGTAATATTTAGATAAATTTAATTTAAAAAATTCAATATTACTAAAAATATTACTATAAAATTAAATATTTTCTAAAATTATTAGATATATCCAACTACGATGCATAGTTTTTTTTATATCTATAATAATGTAAAAAAAATCCATGTACTCTATACACGGAGGAACGCGTCATTTTTGCTCCCCACTTGAAAAAAAATGAAATTTTAAATAATTGGAAAAAAAATTTACATCATGCCGCATAATTTTTTTTAAGCAAAATGATGTATTGAGAAAAATGTTGTTAAAAAATAATAAATAGTAATACAAAAATTGATTTTTTTAAGAGAAAAATGACTTATACGCATCTTTTAACACATACATTTAATATCCGTTTAAATATTTTCGATACTTATTTAGATCATTCGATGTCTCTATAATATAGTTCTCAAAATGAGTTTCGAGAGAATGTAAAACATTTATAATTCGACTATCGTACAATCGTCGACGAATTTTTAAAATTAGCTTGTTATCGAAAATTTCGAAATAGTAATAAAATAATTGATTTAAAAAAAAAAAACGACTTATGCGTATTTTTGAACACATACATTTAATGTTCGTTTAACTATTTTTATTTTTTTAAAAATATTTGTGTTGTTTACATTATAAATTTTTTTTCAATTTAAATTTTTTTTCTCTTAATAATTTCAAACAGAAACTTAGTTTTGATTTGCATTATAAATAAATTTTCTTTTCAATTTAAAATTCTTTTTTAATTTCTTTCTTTTTAATTTTTTTACTCACAATTAACTTTTTACCTCTTAAAAATATTTTCAATCTTATATTATTAGTATTTTTATTTTTTAATAATTTCAGATAATATTTAATTTTATAATAATAATATTACTTTAAATATTTGGTGGTAGATATGAAAAGTTGAGTATTGCAGTAAATTTAGATTGTCCTTTCTTAATTATAATAATAAAATATATAGTAGGCAAGGGAAACGACGTCATTTTTGCCCCCCACAAAAATGACGTCGTTTGCCTTGCCTGCTATATATTTTATTATATTGTAAGAAACTACTGTAAGACGCAATTTTCATACCACCCATCACTCCGTGCTCAACCACTGTTATATAGATATATATAATAGGGATATAAGAAAAGAAAAATCACTTTTATATAAAAAAAATTTAAAAAATAAAGATAGTATAAGACATAAAATATTTTAGAAAAAGTTGTTTTAAGTAAAAAATTTGAAGAAAAAAGAATTTTAAATTGAAAAAATGATTATTTATAACGTAAAACTACAAAGCAAAAATAAATAAATAAATAAATCCTCGAATCTAAGTCTCTGTTTGGAATTATTAAGAGAAAAAAATTTTAAATTGAAAAAAAATTATAATGTAAACAACACAAATATTAAAAAAAAAAAAAAAAAATTTACTCCGTGCACGGGGAGACACAAGTTGCCTCCATGCACGGAGAGATACTTTTAATTTTTTTTATATTTAGGAATTCCATTCTTAAATATTTTTTTTTACTTTAAAATTTTTTAATTCTTTTCTTTTCATAATAAAACTTAATATTAACTTTAAAATATTTTATTATACTGTAATAAAACATAATCAAACGAAGTCGAAATATATAAAAAAAAATTTGTTACTTTAAGATATTTTATTATACTGTAAAAAACTGCTGCAACACGTAATTTCCATACCTCTCACCACTCCATGCTCAACCACTCTTATATAAATATATATGGTAGGAATATAAGAAAAAAAATTACTTTTATATAAAAAAATATTTTACAAAAAGTTACTTTTAAGTAAAAGTTTGAAGAAAAAAGAATTAAAAAGAATTTTAATTTTTGTTGTTCACATTAAAATTTTTTTTTCAATTTATAATTATTTTCTCTTAATAATTCCAAACAAAAACTTAAATTGAGAATTTTTTTCTGTGTAGTTTTACGTTATAAATAATAGTTTTTTCAATTTAGAATTCTTTTTAATTTTTTTCTTCAAATTTTTTATTATTAATCAGTATTTTTTAATAGTTTGAGATAAAATTTAATTTTCTAGTAATAATTCAATATATAGAATGATAAAAAAAAAACATATTCACTCCGTGCATGGAGAAAAAATATTTCGTCATACCACATAATTTTTTTGAGCAAAATGATGCATTGAGAAAATTGTTGCGAAAAAAGATTAAATAGTAATAAAATAATTGATTTTTTTTAAGGAAAAAGATTTTTAACACATACGTTTAATCTCCATTTAACTATTTTCGATATTTATTTAGATCATCTGATATCTCTACGATATAATTCTCAAAATGAGTTTCGAGAGAATGTAAAACATTTATCGATTCGAGTGTCGTACAATCGTCGACGAATTTTTAATGTTAGCTTATTATCGAAAATTTCGAAATAGTAATAAAATAATTAATTTTTTTAAGAAAAATGACTTATGCGTATTTTTTAACACATACGTTTAATATCCGTTTAACTATTTTTGGTATCTATTTAGATCATTCGATGTCTCTACGATATAGTTCTCAAAATGAGTTTCAAGATAATGTAAAATATTTATCAATTTGACTATCGTACAATCGTCGATGATTTTTTGAATTTAGCTAGTTATCGAAAATTTCGAAATATAGTTTGAAAGTGCCTACTTTGATGTCTCATAACATTTGCTACGATTGACCGTTTCACGCACTGTTAATAACTATGCTGCGAGTACTTCAAAACGATATTAAAAATGTAATATTTTGATTTCATTTGATATCCCGTAATAAGTTTGAAAATGAACACAAAAATATAAGTAAAAAAAGAAAAAAAAAATTAAAAAATTATTTCTCTCTCCGTGCACGGAAAGCCATGGTCTCCGTGCACGGAGCCTTTGGGCCTCCATGCACGGAGTCCTTCTTAATTTATTTATTTTTTGTTTTTGTTTCTTTCCTCCGTGCAAGGAGATATTACTTTTTTTTTTTTTTTTTAGTTTTACGTTATAATTTTTTTTTCAATTTAAAACTCTCTTTAATTCTTTTCTTTTCAAATTTTTTACTTACAAGTAATATGTTGTAAAAAAAATTCTGTCGCATATTATCTCTATTTCTTTATTCTATTTTATATAAAAGTGATTTTTTTTCTTATATCCCTACTATATATATATATCTATATCGGAGTGGGGGAGGAATGTAAATTGCATGTTGCAATAAATTTGGAGGTAGTGTATAATAAAATAAAATATATATCTAGCAAACGGCATAATTTTTAGCCTCCACTTGAAAAAAAAAAAAAACAAAAATGTTACAGTAAAGATAGATCAAGACACTGTTACTTTCTACAGTGCCCTCACATTCCCCTTTTTATATAGTAGGGAAATACAACTAATTTTATAGAAGTAGGAATAGCAAAAAGAATTGAAAATCCAAACCCTCCGGTGCCCTGCTTAATAGGGCGGCTCTCAGCACCATGCACTTTCTTGTCTAATTATTTAAAAAATATCAATTTTTGTTTTTTTGTGTTTTTGTGTTTTTTGTTTTTTTGTCTTTGTCTTTGTTTTCCTTTTTTTTTTTTTTTTTTTTTTTTTTTTTTTTTTTTTTGTTTTTTGTTTTTTGTTTTTGGCAATCACCTAGCCCAACTTTTTATACCCAAATCCAAATCGATTACCCACATAGTCCTAAAATTCACATGAAAAATATTTATAATAATAAAAAAAATCTATAAGCGGGGTGGGGGATTGTCTTGCCCTACCTTAAGTGATGATAGAAAGCCCCGTCCCACCCGCATCATGCCATTTCTATCTAGAAGTATGTCTTGAAATATTTTCCTCTGAAATTAACGTGGAAGGGAAAACCAAGATTTTACTTGACTCGAGTGCGGTTCAAATTCACATTATCAAAGTCAACTCTATAGCTCTATTGACTTGACTAAGCCTTTGTCTTCTACCTGTACGTACTATCTAGAAATAATAGAGCATGTAATCTCATTTGCTGAGTATAAGCTCAATAAAGAGTTTTTGCTTGGGTACTATCTTGCTAAAGGACTTGTAAATTGTGCTACAAAATTACCATTTACTACATGCAAGTTTGGTAACAATATATTATATAGGTGGCGGCTTGTATAAATATATTGCAAAATTATGTGGAAGGAAGACCATGATTTTTATTCACTTTAGTGATCAATTCCAAATGATCAAAAGTCAAGTCCATAGCTCTATTGACTAGACTATAATTCGATCTTCCACAAGTCATTCCAAAATTAATCTGTCTGCGGCTTGAGAGGCCAAGGTGTAGACTCCAGGATTTAGTCACTGTAAGGTAGATACTTGGATATAAAAAAAAAATAAAAAAATAAAGACTAATCAGTATCCAACCATGCCATATCTAAAACGCAAGTTTGGTAACAATTCAATAAATGTGGCATGCCATTGAGTCCAATAGAATAGAAACCTTTTTGGTCATATCACTTTCTTTTTGTAGAAGTCTTAAGTTCCGCGGTGGCTGTCTGGACTATAGACGGGATAGACGATCGTCTAAGGCTATGCTTTTATTAGGCCCCCGAAAATTATTACATATAGTTAATAAAAAATTACAAACAATAGAAAGTCAAAATGCAATCAATCAAGTCAAATTAACTGTCCAATTGGCAAAAATATTAATCTTTAATTAAGATGTAAACGTTAGGTCATTCAATCTTTATTTTGTACAAGTATTTAAAGCTTAATTATATAGATATCTTAATAAATCTATTTAAAATGGAAGAGTATTTTTTTTTTTAAGTGATACTTCAAGGCAAGAATTAATTGGTGAATTATCATATATTTTATTAAAATACTTGAATTTGATATTTTTGATTTAAGAGATCAGGATTATGATAATGATTCTAATATGAAAGAAAAGCATACAATTTTTACATAATATAGTAATAAAAATAAATCCAATGATATTTTAGTCTTTATCTTACACTTTGTGATATGGTAAATTATTGCTTAATTATTTTTCATCTTCTACAAAGTAATTAAAATTTTTTGGGAGAAAATGTGAAAGGTTTAACACTCATGCCACTATTACAAATACATTTAAAAAGTCAACTGGAAAGTGTTAAAAGTAATAAAATTTTAAACGTCACAAAAAATAGTTGCTTTAGAAACTTGGTAGAAACATGTGATGATTTTAATGCATTTAAAGATGCTAAATTTTATCTTCTAACATTATGAATTTTGAGTTCTTATTTGGCATGATTATTTGGTATAATACATGTCTACTATTAGTAGAATAAGTAAAATGTAGCCCCTGTTTAGCCCACATTATCTTTCTCATTCTTTTTCTCCCTCTTATTTTCAACTACAAAATCTTCCATAAAATAATACTACACGCAAATCGAAAACTTTTCATTCTTTTTCAACCACACATTTTTTCAAAAAAATATTATTCTAACCATTAAAATTTGGAAACATTGGGGGCCAAACAAGGGCATAGTAAAGTGAGTACATGTCCAAGGATGTAGCAAAAATGCTGAACAAACTGGAATTAAAAACAGGGAAAAAAGGGTGAATTGGTAGTCTGTGATTGTGTATTTTTATGTATCTATTTTTTTTTTCAAAATTCCAATGAAAAACTGTCATGTGTTATCTAGAAAAAATATCTGTCATTGACTTTAACTGTGTGGCATGTTTATGGATGTAGCTATTAGAGACTTGAAAGAACTTATTTTATTTTATTTTTTGAATATACTGGGAAGTTGGATTTGAATCTGACAAGATTACTAGTTAAAAAATGCTTGTCAAATGGAAGCTAAATACATGTTTTTATGAAAAATGTATTATTAACAAAAAGCACTTTATTGAAAATTTCAATAATGAAATAATAAATTTAGCTGGAGAATCTTTTCGAGTTGATTATTTCTTATATATGTCGATTAGCCTTTTTTTTCATTTAGATTAAGATTTTGAACAATTTTAAAAAATGTGAAAATAATTTGGATTTATTATTAAAAATTTGAAGAATGTAGATGATAGTTATTTGAAATGTTGTGTGCTAAGCTTGAAGAATTTTTGAAACACAATTGAAATTTTGATATTATGGTCAGGAATTATTTTTTGAGTTTAAATTGTTTGTCAAATACCAAAAAGATAATTGAAGTGATAGACTATATTAAAATAAAGGATTGCTATTTTCCATATGTGTAGATTGCTTATATATTATTATTGACTATACTAATTACAATTGTTTGTAACGAGAGTAGCTTCTCAAAGTGGAGTTGATAAAATCATAGCTTTGATCATAAGAAATATCAAATTAACTGACCATGGTATTTATTGAAAAAGAAGTTTTAAAACAGATTGATTTTAATAGTATAATTATTCATTTTTCATCAAAAAATTTAGAAGATTAAATTAAATTTAGACCTTTGGAAGTTTTAGATTATTCTTTTTATAATTTTGAATATTTTTAGTTAATAAAAAAATCTTCTTCATAGGGTCATATTTGAAGTTTAGCCTATGCGCCTAAAATCTCTTGATCAACCCCGAATTTGGGCATGTCACTTTCTTTTTGCAGAAGTCTCGACTCTTGACACGCTGTAAACCACAGCCAAGAACTGGAAGAAGAATTTTCGGTCCATAAATGAAGTTGTATTTTAAGGTTGAAGATGAAAAATTTATTAACACTTTTAAGAAGAAAATGACATAGTTGTTAAAAAATATAAAAAATTAAAAAATTAATAATAATAATAATAATAATTCTGAAACATGAACATTATTAATAAACCAAAATATAATACACAATTAATTTTCTGAACGTGTCCCATGGGTCAAGATCCAATAAATTAATGTTGAAGGTAAGACTAGGACTTTTCTCCACTCATTTACCACATGCAAGTAAGCGTGTTATGTGGGTGACCTGCCCATCACCTCAACTTGCCCTACTAATGAGTTGAGCAATGATTTGATCACGCAAGATGCTTATCAACTTGCCAAATAAGACAAATATATGATATTTGTAAATGAAAAATATAGAGAGCCACGAATGGCTTGCAAGCCAGCTCAACTCGCCCACCAAGGAGTGAGTTCGTGGGGAGAGCAAAGGCCAGCCTCACTTTTGTTGAGCTAATCGATTTGGTCGACGACCCCATTTAATAAATCTACATACAAATTTGAAAACAATCTATTGTATGTGGCTTCTTTTATACTTACATTATAAAATCTAATAAAGAAGGGAATATGAGGTTCTTTCTTCACTCGACTAGCTTCAATTGCTAATTATCAAATGTCAATACTAGAAATGTATTTAATAGACAAAAAATTCTATTATCTACATTCATTTGAAAATTTAGCCTAGTGATTCTAATACTAAGCGATAACTAATACGCAGGTTAGGTAACAATTTAGACAGTGTGCTCACTTGTGTGCAATTACAAGGTTTCTTTATCTTGTGTTCGTTTGCTGTGAATAAGCACAACTGAGAGATTTTGCCAATGGTGCTATCTCGAGAAAGGACCTGTAAATTGTGCCACAAAATCAACAATGACTACATGCAAGTTTGGTAAAAATCTACTATATGGCAGCCTGTATAAATATATTGAAGGAAGACCATGATTCCCATTCTTTCAAATAGGGTTCAATTCCAAATGATCAAAAGTCAAGTCCATAACTCTGCTGACTGGACTATAATTCTATCTTCTACAAGTTAGTCCAAAATTTGGCTTAATCAATCACCATTCTACTGTGCCATATCTAATACGAAAGTTTGATAGCAATTTATTAAATGTGGGCCTTGTGTGTACAGTACAAATTTGCTTGATAATGATATATGTACAAGTCATTCCAGATTTAATACTACTGTACCATATCTAATACGCAAATTTGCTGACAATTAATAAACCTGGCCCTTGTGTAAAGTACCAATTTAAATTAAATTATATATTTATATAAAATAAAATAGAAACACGCGAGAAAAGAAAAATAAACATGTAAATATTTTAGTTCGCAAGTATGTATTTGGGCATGTTACTTTGTTTCTACAGAAGTCTTGAGTCTTGACATGTAGTAAACCACAGCCAAGAACTGGAAGACGAAATTTTGGTCCATAAATGATGCTGTATGTAAGGTTGATGTGAAAATTGGATTCTACCAGAAATGATTAGACTTCTTAGGCAAAGTAATAGAGAGAGATGTTTAAGCCCCATTTTGGGAAAAAGAAAATAAATTTTTGAATAGTGTATTGATGGAAAATGTGTGGTTAAAAATAAGGAAAATTTTGAATTTGCGTTTAATATTATTTTATTGAATACTGTGTGGTTAAAATAATTTCAAAACACTATTTAAGAATTTTTTTTTTTCTTCTTTGGGAAAAAATGGAGCTCAAACAAGGAATATTTGGATCCTTGTTCACAGGCGATAACAAGAACTTAATATTCAAAAATGTTAGAATACAAAAAATTACAAGCATTAACAGAAAGTTAGAATGCAGAGCAATAGACTTTTCGACAAATTGTAAATTTGCTTAATTATTAAAAATTGAACATTGTACTATTTAAATTTGCACGTGATATGTATAAGGCTTCCCATTGCAAACGCATAATAAACCTATATGCTCCTCCTCTTGGATGTCTTTGACTCAATCCTTTAGAGATATAGATTTCATGTTTAAAGGGCATCAGACCCTTCTTGGAATCATGCATAATGAAACTGGAATAGATAGACAATAATAATCATAAAACTTGAATAAAAATACAATTTTCACTAAAAGAAAACTAATTTTTCCTTCTATTTTCTTATAACCTTTATTAAAGATACGTGCAGAAAGTGGCCTTTCTAAAATCAAGTTGTTTATTCTAGTTGAACGGATGTAACACCCTAAGAGTATCTTGATAAACGTATTTTACATGTTTTTTTCATGCTTTTAATCTACATAAATTATGAACAATTGAGTTGATTTCTACCTAATTAAGTGTAATTATGTGAGTTGTAGGTAAAGATCGGACGTGGGTGTAATTGGTGTAAAAAGTCATAATTTTGAACTTGATTGAAGATTGATTTCGGCAATTAAAGATCATTTGTGCTGCAATCAATCAATGGGATAACGTGCTGGAGCATCTGGAAGAGATTCATGAGTTTCGGAAGAAAATTTTGAAAATTGGAAAGTTTGGGGGACTAACTAGCAAACTTTTGAAACTTGCATCGGAACAAGACATTATGGATTTGGATGGACGAGGGCCAATTATCTGAAATTCAAAGTGAAGGCCCTACCTTGCAATTTTAAGGACAAAAGTGGAATGAAAGGGGAAATTCGGGACCCAAAATGGAAGAATTGAAAAAGTGAAAGAAAAAACTGCAAATAGGGTATTTTCAGCCGCGCTCTAAACAACATCCGAGTTCACGATTAGTGTCAAGTATCTTGTTCAGGGGCGGAGTCAAGAATTTTGTCCAGTGCGTGCAAAATTTAGTCAATGTCGAACTTTTCGATTATTAATTTAATGATATTACAATAATGTTAAAAATGACATAGTGACAACACTAATAAGATTATCATCTTCTTCCTTATTTTAGGATCTATAGCAAGTTGTGCAACATGAAAAATCAATTTTATTCGATATCTCCTCATCAACATTTTCTACGAAATATATATTTTTTTAAAGAACATCTCCATTGATATTTCACACTAAAATAAACCACAAGTGATAGTTAAATATTAATTGATAAGGAAATAATTACAATTTTTTACAAATTGGTAGAACACTAGAAAATCATCATTAATTGTTTGATTAATTGACAAAAATCAAGATTTTAAGAATCCATCACAAATATTACCAATATTCAATATTCACATAATCATAATCACTAATATTAAATAGAAAAATCACATGATCAAGAAACTTTTTGCTGCAAATTTGAGGGCCCAAGGAAACGTGGGTTTCAAGAAAGAAATGAACTTTGAAAATATTTCAAAATGATGGTAGATTAAAGGAAATTGTTTAATTTCTTGTCGAGGGGAAATAGTTAGAAAATGTCACCGTGCACTTGGAGTTGGGGTAAATTAGTGTATCGATTTGACTATAAATAAAAGTAAAACCCAATACTAAAAATAAAAAAAAATAAAAAAATAAATTGCTAAAAAATTGGAGTCGAGTGCGGGCAAATGCCCACACTGGACACTGTCTGGCTCCGCCACTGATCTTGTTTAACATAAAATAGGGAATTAGAGCTAGGTTTAATTAACATAAAATAGGTAGATATTTATTCTCATGGGAACAATACTCTATTTGTCATTTTATTATTTGTAACGGTCTGTCCATTTGTAGATTAAAATTGACAGGAAGTTTTTGGCAGTGTTGGAGACTGTTTTATTTACTTTTTTGCTTCAGTTATTTTTTTATTTAATTTTTTTCTTTTACATGATTCATTAATAGGAGGTAAACCCTATGCGAAAGAAGAAAAAAGCAGAAGTATACGCTCATTCTCCTGCCTTCAGGTAAGTACTTAACTAAGCGCATCTATCTACGAGAAAGTCCCGGTAAAGAAAAGCTTTCACTCTCCCCCCGAATAAGGAGCTAGATTGATTGATAGAAGCGTTGAAAGAGCATCAGAAGAATGCCTAGAGGGAGCGTCCTATCCTTGAATTCTAATCATTGATGTACATCGAACTGAAACAATGCGCAATCGCATTTTCCAACTAGAGAATGACAATAGCCTTTTTCTTCTTGATAAAGGGAGACAATATTGGAGGGAAATTAAAACGGCCCTATTTTTTTATTTAATTTTTTTCTTTTACACTTGATTTACTTGTTTACAAAGAGAATCAAGGGAACGACAATAACTAGTGATATGCTTGTGGAAGATTTGCTTTTTGAAATTGATTTAGATGACTTGCTCACGGGATTATTTTCCAAAAATGAAAATTGATGAGGTTACTTTCTCGTGAGATTGGTTTTCCCAAAATCAAAAATTGATGAGGTGACTTACCCACGGAATAATTTTCTCAAAAATGGAAATTTGCGTGGATGAATGGCGAGTGAGATAATTTGTCCTACCTATTGTTAGAAAGAATGTATTGCTCTCCAAAAACTACAAGAGAGGAAGACTTTCAATGAAGACTTCGTTGTGCATTTGCTTGTGATTTTGTATACCAATGAAACACCAACTAAAATAGAAGGGAACGTGGAGGAGGAGTCGTTCCAAATGAAGCAAAACGGAGGAGTGGCATTCAATGAAGTTGGGTTTGTCACGCAATCTTTCAAATCCAATAATTGCTCAAAATTTGATTTCGTGACTAAGTCTGATTATGAAGTTGACGTTTTTATCTTGAGTTTGAGCCAATTGTCAAAGTCAAGTTATTTTCATAAGAAGGGAAAAGTAAAATTATGGAGGATAAAAAAGGAGTATTGCAAGTCAATCGATCTAAGCAAAGCAAGGCCTTCAAAGCCTCATTCAAAGTATCGTGAAATGAATGTTGAGAAAAATCAGCCAAAGACTTTAACACTCACTTACTAAGCAGGTAAACATTTTTAATTGTCATTCGGATTTAGAAATTTTGTGTATAAGAGTGAATTTCTTGAGTTGATAGAACTATGTTGCAATTTATCCCAAGTGCTTATTCTAAACTTTAATCACTTAACTAATTGGAGAGATAAATTTAGGGTGATTGAATTAATAGATATCATTAGTTGGATATGTGCTAATTTTGTGCGTGGTTTGTCTGTGTAGAATGAATTTGGTTGATAGGATTGAAACTAGGTATTGACAGTGTGCTGGGATCTAATCCCATCTACTTGTTTCAAAAAGGGTGTTGAATAAATGGATCTATAGTAATCTCTCATAAATTTAGGGTTCCTAAAGACTGGTTGTCATTGCATTGTCAAATCCTGATGACTGTCTTGAACACCAATTAGTTTATTTGAAGACGCGAGAGTAGGTTCTATACTACCATTGTCCTCAAAATTCTAAGTTTCAGGGTTCTCTGTTCCTATTAATCTCATCGAATTAAGCCCAGCGTACAGAGTGATTGCCAGGGATTTTACAGGGTAATTTCAAAATGTCACTTAATCACCCATGTGTTTCCAATAAAAAAATAAGGAAAACATTTGTGGAGAGAAATGAGTGGAAACCACGTAAATGCACTTAGTTCCCCCCAAAATAGCAAAACCTGCAAGCTCACTATTACCTTTCGCTTGAAGCTTGAAATCCAGCAACTCCTCCGACGATGGCTGCCTGCTCAACTGTCATCCGACCAACCATCTTCTCACCTTTGGCATACTTCGACTTGAGCTATACTATCAACAACCATCATGACTTGAGCTATACTATCAACAACCATCATTGCACCCATTTTGTCAAATCGAGAAATCTACAAATTCGAACCGTTGCTGGAATATCTTCTCCACCTCCAACTATCTCCCACATGAGGTAACTTTCGGCAGCGGTTCGAAATGCCAAAAACCCTCCAACCCATGACTTATTCATGAGTGTAGATATTTATTTGTGAGTGCAATAACCTCTATGTCTTTTTTCTTTTGCCCATTTTCATATGAAAGTATTATCGATATTCTTGTCTAGTATTGGTAATGTGATTAGAATTTGTGATTATTTTGTTATCAATCTGTTATTATTTGGCTGCAATGTGTAGCGAGTTAATATGTATATAGAAACTAAATTTATTTTGATGTGTTAATTGTAGTGCAATTGATTTAAGTGTGGCATAATATTACCAATTATTTTATCGCAGAAAATAATTTATGGAAGACGTGCATGATAATTCTTTGGATGATTCTGAAAATGAGAATGTTGCTCAAAATATGAATATAACGGAAGAAGAAGGTTTAGGAGATGAAGGTTCGATTGTACCTAAGGTGGATATGCACTTCAAGGATGAAAATCAATGTTTGAGTTCGACAAAAGATATGCATACGATATAAGTTTCCCAGTTCAAAAGAGGAATACGAAAAAGGGGACGACGAAGTTCTAAGATAAGTGACCTTTTACTTGTAGCCTTGAATGTTGAAGAAGTATTAATGTCATTGCTTCGTTGAAGCCTTAACCAACAATGCAGATGAATTGTAAAGCCAGGATCTCTGCTTCTTCAGATGTTAATGGAACTCGGAGAATCAACACAGTCCACCTCGAGTACAATCATACAACAAGCCCTTCAAAGTCTAGGTTTTACTGTTGTAATTGAAAAAGAAATTTGAAGTGAATGACATGGTAGGAATTCTGTTGTATAAAAGTTTTAACTCCACAGTCGTTGAAGTAGTGGATATGAAGATTTGCCTTGTATGGAAAATGATTACCGAAATTATATTGAGCAAGTGAGACGATTATAATTTGGAGAAGGTGCTGCAGCCGCAATACAATCTTACTTTTTGAAAATGCAAGCACGATGCCCCGAATTTTACTTCAATATGGATTTAGATGATGAGTCGCGATTGAAAAATGTATCTTTGGGTTGATAATAGATGCACGTAGGCACGTAAGGAGTTCGATGATATTGTCACATTTGACACCACTTATCTTACTAATAAGTACGACATGTGTTTCGCTCCTTTTGTTGAAGTTAGCAATCACGGACAATCAACATTGCTCAGTTTTGGTTTGTTATCAAACGAGGATACAGATACAGTTGTTTGGTTATTCAGTACATTGTTTGAGTATATGCACAGTTAAGCACCCAATGGAATCATTACAGACCAAGACAGGGATTCAGATCATTTTTTCGAACACAAAACATAGATGGTATTTATGACACATTTTGAAGAAATTGCCGAAGAGGTTTGGGTATTACATTGATAAGAGAAACATATTTTCAGCTATACATAGATTGGTGTATGATTTGTAGATTCGTGAAGAATTTGAAGAAGGTTGGGGATTGATGATTGATGCATATGAGTTGCATTGTAATGATTGGTTGGTTGGACTATATAATAACAGAGGTTGTTGGTTCCTTGCTTTTCGAAAAACACTTTCTGGGCAGGTATGTCCATAATTCAGTGAAGTGAAAGTATGAATACCTTCTTCGATGGGTATGTACATTTGAAGACCTCACTGAAGTAGTTTGTTGAACAATATGAATAAACATTGAGGAATAAGGTTGAGAAGGAGTACCAAACTGATTTCAAGTCATACTCGCAGACGGTACCATGTGCAACAAATCACGAAATGGAAAAACAATTTTAGTTGGTGTATACAATTTCGAAGTTTTGAGAAGTGCAAGATGATTTCACAGGGAAGGTAAATTATGATCTCATAATTTCTTTGGAGGGACGTTTGGGGACAACGTATGAAGTACTAGAGGATGTGTTGTATGACCACCAACGGACGAAAAAAAAGTTCTTCATCTCTTTTCGGAGGGACAGTTGCGAAATTGTTTACAGCTGCCACTTTTTCGAGTTTCCAGAGATAATATACAGGCATACAATCGTAGTCTTGATCCGCTACGACGTATCAATGTCCGAGAGGTATATACTATGGAAGTGGAAGAGAGATATTAGTAGAGCACACACAAGAGTCGCAGTGACTATGAAGGCTTTGTTAGTACTCTTGCACATTTGAGATACAACGATATGTGTCAGGCCTTTTTGCAGGTGGCTAACCTCACTGCAAATGATGAAGGTGGTCATATGCGATAATGGACTAGATAAAATGTCAATATAGAGAGCTTACGCTAACCAAGTCGAGTAGTGGAAGTAATATTGTGTCACAGCCTGCTGTTCACTTATCCTCTCAGTGCACTAATTCTCAAAACATTGCATGCAATAGTGTGAAAGATCCTATATTGGTAAAGAGAAAGGGTGCGCCAAAGAAATATCGTATGAAAGGTCCATTGGAGTCGAGATCAAAGAAAACAAAGCTATTTTTGTTTGCTAGCCTTTCAATTGAAATAGAGTACAATTTCAAATTCCCATTTAT
>NW_019235861.1:137822-141894 GCF_002742605.1 Olea europaea var. sylvestris
AACTTGATAATAACCTAAGTAAAATATTTTTCTTCCTCCTGTAGCCATTTAATTTGTGTTAGTTTTGCTTAAAGGAGAGAAAACATGAGGTAGCTGAATTGGGAGAAATGTGAGTTCAACAATTACTTTTTCTATTCTTTCCTTCCAATATGGCTTGCAACAATTACTTTTTCTATTCTTTCCCTCCAATATGGCTTGCAAACTAATCACCACCATTCTCCTTTATGGGGTGAAACTTGTGGCGACCAAGTGGTCGAGCTAGGTCTCATTGGGGTTCATTTGTTAAGTTTTTCTGAGCCCAGAATCGAGATTTCTGATTAATGCGTTTTTATGTACTTATATAAATCACTAACATGACTAAATTATGAGCAAAGTGTTTGAATTATGACTTAATTTCGTTTGATTTGTATATCATAGGTCATATTGATGGACATGTTGGAATCAACGAGAAAAGATTCGAAAAAGGGCTAAAACGAAGCAAAGTGAAAGTTCAGGGATCGAAGCGCAAATACCCAAAAAGTTGAACTAAAAGGCGAGTCAAGAACGCAAAAAATCTGAGCATCAACCTAGGGATAATGCGGGATGATCAAGGAAAGAAAGACAAGAAAAAGGTTCAAAACGAAGAAAAATGAAAGTCTAGGGACTAAAGTGCAATATCCAAAAGATGCTCCGAATGAAGAATCGAGGGATTGATTGAGCTAAGTACCAATTGGGGCTAACATTGGTTGATGGAATGAAAATAACCAAGAAACGAGGCCAAAATTGAAGATAACAAGTTTCGGGGACCAAAATGACCATAACTGGAAAGTTACTCTATCATGCAGTTGCATAGTAGAGAAGTCCATGCACTCGCATACACCAATGCAGGGAAATTGAGGGTTGTAATCAATTTAACAACGTGGTCGCATAGTTGTTTTCTGGGGGCCGATCCTGCATTTTTCTATTTTCGATAAAACTCTTATGGAACTCGATTGAGACGTGATATAAAAACCCAGACTCATCATATTTCGGGAGAGAATGCATTGGGAGGTAAAAAATTATCTTGGGGAAGATTTTGAGCGAGAGTAACGAAGGATTTCACGAAGATCATCGAGATTTCATGCGAATTCATAACTCGGTTATGTTTTATTTTCAAGAAAATATGTATTCTGTTATTTTCTCGATGTTAGGCTAAATATTCTTGTACTAGGAGATCGATTAGCCATGTGATGTGATCTTTGGATTTCTAGTTTTGCAATTCTACATTAAAACACGTATTTGATTATTTGAGTGATTTATATACATTAATTGATTTCCATAATTAAGTGCACGTAATTATGTAATGTGTGGTGATTTATTTCTTGCATTCGAGAGAAGGAAAATAAATTCGACAAGGTATAAATCATCGTAGGGTCCAATAGGGGATAGCGATATATCTATATGCTTTTCGTGAATCTTTAAGTGCTCATAAAACTACATGCATTCTTATATATGCATCTGTCATAGAGATATAGGCTAGTAGTATATGATAATAGGTTCAATACTACTCGAGGGAGAGTGTTGGATAGATTTAAGAGCATTGATTCTTCAATAATTCAATCGTAACTATAGTTTAAGGTGATCATTGCATGGAAATTCGTAATCTTAGTGCGTATAATTTTCATGGAATACAATCAATTTGCGTTCCAACCATCATGTTGCATTCTAATTCATACAAAGAACATGGTTTTGCATATTTAATTCATTCAAATAACACGTTCGTAAAGCTAGAGTTTTCCATAATTAGGGTTTTTTTTTAATATCTAAATTAGGGCTTTCTTAGGTAGAAAAATTCACTTTGGATAAATTGGGTTCGGTTAAAGATATGTTATATAAAATTGAACACTTAATTTATGTGGGACGACGTTCGGACTCAATTGAACCATTTTATCACTTGTTAATGAACTGTATATTTACGCTGGTTTAAATCGAAAGAATAATTTTGTGAACAATTTCAAAGAGTTTCTGCAACATTCTTGATGTATGCAAACAATTTCGGGTGTTTCGGCTAGTAAAAGACATCCTTATTGGTGACCCAAAAAAATTCATCACCCTTGACCAATCTTTCCCATTAAGTTCCAAAAACCTAAAAGAAATTTCTTTCCATTCATTGTAAGAAGTCATAACATGACTTGTGAACCAAGAAGGTCAATGAATAAAATTGATAATGTAATAGATGGTTCAACCTAATACATAGCTCATCAATTTAAACATGCATGTAACATTTAATTTAATATGATATATCAAACTAGGCTTGCATATTCCAATTTCTCATCTTTTATGTTATTAAGGCATTATCTAGTAGATATTGTTGTAACACAAGCACTTAACTGAAAATACTATGCACTTCAGTCCATAGACCATGCCACAAAAGGAAGTTTAGGGTCAAGTTATTAGGAGAGTGTTTTGGCTTCCGTAAAGAGATACTATTTTCTTATAAGTTTTTTAATCCACACATAACAATGGTTAGAGAAAAAGTAACATAAAGCCCAAATCAAGTTATAATCTATTGAAATGGTTGATCAAAATCAATAAAAGAGTATGGAATAAAAAAATGAAATTAAGGGACAAAACTTTGGCCTATGCGGTATACGCCTTAAAGGCATGTGGTTGTATGTAGATATGGAGGGCGTAATCACCCTACCATGGAACAACCATGCGGCCGCATAGAGTTAAAAAATAGTTGTTGGCTAGCTTTGCAACTTGAAATCAAGTGTCCTTTTGAATGAAAAATTGCCTCTTTACATCATGTTTTGGCACCATTTCGTGTAATATTTGTTGAGAGCTGTAAATAGGTTATTAATGATAATACAAAAAACATAAAAACACTTGAGATCAAATTCCATTTTACTATAATGATTAAAAACTCTTTTCTTTCATATTTAAAAGTATATTTTTGTGTTCTTAGGTTTTAAAGGAATTTCACTAGTGTTTAAGTGTTTATTCCTTTTTAAGATTTGATAAATCATACAAACCATATACTAACAGTCATTTTAATCATCAAATTTAATCTGAGAAGGGCCAAATATCGTTTGAGAACAACGGTTATATGTTTAAGTCTTTGAATTTTCTTTGAAGTTCTTGACTTTATTCTTTTGTTTCTTCTCATTTCCCTTATTGAAAATATTATTCCCAACAATCTCAAACAATATTTTGTAATGAAGAATGAAACTACTATGGTGTTGATCAAGTTGATGAATCAAGACATTGTTCCTTTGGACCGTTTTGATGGGATAAATTTTACAAGGTAGTAAGACAAGTTGAAGTTTCTCCTAAAGGCATTGAAGATCTTCTACATTCTTGATTGTGAATTGGCACCACTTTGCAGAGCCAACAGATGATGATGCTGAAGCCTTAAAGGCCAAAAAACAAAAGTCTCAAGAGGATGAACTCATGTCCAGCGGTCATATTTTCAATGCGTCATCCGACATGTTCTATGATATCTATACTAGCACACTTTGGCAAAAGATATTTAGGATGCTTTAGAAAACAAAAAGAAATTTTCATATCAAGGTATTTTGATTTTAAATTCCTTGAAAATAGTTCTCTCCTTCCCCAAGTGCACGAATTGCAAGTTATTGTCAACAAGTTAAAGGCGGTCAAAATTGAAATTACGAAATCTTTCCAAGTGGGAACAATCATTGCGAAACTCCTAAAAACTTGAAAAGGAAATGAAAGAAAATCATGCATAGCTCCAAAGATTACTTTTTAAAACAAGTGTAGAAACATCTTCAAATTGAAGAAGAGTCAAGGGCAAGAGATAAGAATGACAATTCTTATGAAGGCACTTCAAAAGCCAACATTGTGGAAAAGACCGAACCTTCAAACAAACCCAACAAGAGAAACCTTTCTAAAAACTTCGATAAGTTTAAGAAGAGATCCAAGGGAGGTTGCTTTATATGTGAAAATCTAGACATTATGCAAAAGAATGTCAACACCGAAAATAAAACAACTTAGAAGGAAAAGTGAACTCCATTAAAGAAGATAATATTGTGGCCGTCGTGAGTGAGATCAATGATATCAAGGAAAAGGTTCCCAGTTGGTGGTATGATAT
>NW_019235861.1:148486-154656 GCF_002742605.1 Olea europaea var. sylvestris
GTGTATATTAGATTTTCCACAGTTCGATTGTCACGTTGAACCGAGATATTGGAATCTTCAGTCAACTAGGTTAGATTACCACCATTGAAGCTCGTGGTTATTTTACACGTCTTAATGCCATCTCCTTGATTAACTTTCTACTCTTTCTTCATCAAACCATTAGTTTAGTAGATTCACAATATTCTCCTTTCAAATTTCATATAATCTATAAGGATAATACCATTAAAGAGAAATAGTCTAACATAGCCCCCGTTTGGCCTCCATTAAATTAAATTTCATTTTTCTTTCTTCTATTTTCAATTATACAATCTTTCCAAAAATTATATTACATGTAAACCAATTTTTTTTTTCGATCACTCATTTAAATTAAAAAAAAATCTATTCCACATATTTTAATTTGAAAAAATGGAGGCCAAACGGGGGCTAAGATCACAATTTGTATGTCGAGATTCTACCGTTATATGCAGCATTGTGTCATCTACTTGTAGCTAGATATCTTGATATAACAATCACACGTGTCACCAATTTTAGGAAATCCTTCGAAAATTTTTAGAAGCCAACATGCTTCTTTCGCACTTTGTTTAAAACTCCGATACAATCTTTCCAATTCTCAAGTTGATTTCCCCAAAAGAGCTACACTTTCTCAAATATTGAATCCAATTTCCAACATCATACATGTTCAAGGTATTCGTTCTAGTGTAACTTATTAATTCAAATATTCTTGATTATCTAGAAATTCTTATTTAAAGAAAGCAACGACAACCCCCACAAATCTTAGGTTGCACTCGAACTCTACTTTAGACTTTTATAATCCTATCTCCATTAACTGACTTATTTTAGCAACATAATATTTGTCTATATATAAGTTCGATGATATATTTATTTATTGAATAAATAACATTCCACCTATAATCCACATTTAAATGTCTAAGGAATACAATGAAAGCTTATGTGCTTTCATATTTATTACTGCCAACTTTAAACAAATTTGATTTGGGGTCGTTATCTTTTGTATAGCATCCTCGTGTACAAGGGCCTTCAACCTTTCAATCTTCATAGTAAATTTTCTATGAATTATAAGATAATTTTAGAATTTTGACATGTAAACCATGCTACGCCCAAAAAGACTTGAGAATGAGTTGCTCAAAGCCCACAATTCCTTAGTCAAACCAATTTTAATATTCATCAATTCTAATCACATTCATCATTTTGTAGATTCAATATCTCCACCTCTTAGTGATGTAAACACCCTTTCATTATGTAAGAGTTAATAACTAGGTAATATAATATAAATTTTATATTGCACAAATACTATCTCACATAATTTAATCAAAATTAATTGAGTCTGTCTATCAAATAGACCATATCCATTTCGCTTTGTCGTCTAAGATATAATATAGACTTTTACTTTTCACAAATTCCAATATTTGTATGTGCTCGAAAATATTTGAACTAATCAAACATATAATCTAATTTTTAATCAAAAATATAATCTAATTTTTACTTCGCACAAATTCCAGTATTTGTATGTGCTTGAGAACATGAAAGATTAATATTATCATTATAGAATTCTAGCTTCCTTCATGTATTCATGTCAACGTCTATCCCAAAATAATAGGAAATTCAACAATTTCTATATATGATTCTCATATGTATTTCTCTATCTTTATCAAGAAAAGTAATAAAATAAAGAAATTATTTACTACACTTGCAATCATGTTTGATATTAAAAAGGCGTACAATTTCGTCTCAAATTGCAGTTTCATTTCTACAATAACCTAATCCAATAATCCTTATAACAACACTTTAATTTTAATGCTAACATAAAATTATAACATGGGTTAANATGATGGAAAAACTATCACGCTTGTACCATTGACACCACATCAGGTCTATGAAGAGCAAATAAAAATGAGAGATGAAAATGAGAGAAACAGAAAGGAGAGACAAAAGGAGAGCTCGAGAGAAAATGGCAAGATGGCTAAGTGTGAGAAAAATCTAGTAGAGCTAAATGAGAGAAAAGAAGGTGAGTCTTTTAAGCGGAGAGAAAATTGTAATGAGGGCTTCTTTGCAGAAAAGTTTGAGCTTGAGAGTGAGTTGATGAGGACTAACAAATCCCTCTCCAGCTTGAGTTTATCTTTGATGTAAGAATGTGAAAATCTATTACATGAGGACTTTCTTAAAGGGGTTACACCATTTGAATATCCAGTTGATACATTGCAATCAGAGCATTTGTGGAACATCGAAGAAGAGTCAGTCAACCATGGCATTGTAGAGTATTGGATTCTTAAACATGAGCAGGTTGATGTTCTAGCAAATGGAAAGTCGGACATAAAGTTGAACTTGCTCCAAGATGGCAAAGGGAAAAGAATAAAACATTCTGTGGAATTGCAAAGCTTGAAGTTCCAGATTCGAGGACAAATAATTTTGAAGAGAGAGAGGGGATGATATGATCCGGGCTAAGCGCCAAATTCTCAATTATTTGACGATTGTTGGAGGTCGGTTAATACCAAGATTCAAACTCATTCGGAGGTTGAAAAGGGTTGATAAAGATGGCAAATCTCATGATCAAGCTTTGAAATTCAAAATGTGGGAATTAACGTGCAATTTAACAAGTTCCATAATTGGAGGGAAGAGACTAAGTGCAAAGTCGGGCTTGATCACAGGCAATTAAATCATGCAATCAAGCTTTGAGATTACTGGGCTACAAAGTATGATGTTTGCAAGCTTAAGGTCAACTAATATGTTAGTCATAAAGGCAAAATCATGTTCGGTGTATTAGATTCAAAGTTTTGGACGATATATGGAAAAACGAGCAGCATGGATTAAAATGGGCATAACTTTTAGCTTGGGTATCGGATTTTCGCCCATGAGTACAATCCAAAATCATCAAGAAATTCTGCACAATGAGAAGGAGGTTTCAAAAATTAAATTATTTTACTACATAGCTTAAAATCCATGTGACTACATAGGCTATTCTTGAGAGAAAATTGAGGCTGACCATTTTTTCTATGCGACTGCATTGATTTATACTATACTTCGGGGACCAAAGTTGCAATTTTCTGCGAGTTTCCTAATTTGAGTAGAATTCTAATCTTTTATTATTTTTAGGATTATTTGAACGTATTTTTACATTTTTAATTAGGTCCTAGGGTTTTCATATAAATATGACTTTGTTTTCATTGTATTGGAACTTTTGACATTTGAGAGATTAATAAAATGGGCTGTTTTGCTTCTAATTTCTTGTTCTTTGAAGAACAAATCAAACTTATCAAGATTTGTTAATCTAGTGATGTTCATAACAAATCCAGGTGAGATTTATAAATTGTGTAATTAAGAGGTCATTAATTTCACATATTAATGGTTGCTTAATTCATCGTCGGTGAATTAAATCCAAAATCGATGATTCTTGACTTTCTTGGGATCTGTGTCAATCTAGTTGTGGGTTCCTTAGTGGCCGTGCTAACCGAGCTCATATCAGTTGGTACGATCCGGGTTGCGCACCAAACTACCGAGAATTTGATTATTGTTGGAAGAAAGCCAAGTGCAAAGTTTAAGTTTAAATCTAGCCAACAACCCATGCAAATTAAGTGTACGAGCCAAGTTTGAGACTTCAAAGTAGTTGATAAAGATGGTCATTTATATGTTTGAACAACCAAGTCCAACATCTTGAAGATAATAAGTTCCATGATTGGCAGGAAGGGACTAAGTGCAAAGTCGAGGTTGATCAAAGGCAATAAAATCATGCAATTAAGTGTTGAGGTTATGCGGTCCAAAATAATGAAGTTCACATGTCAAGGAGTAACTTTCATGTTGGGGTTCAGAGCTAAAGAGAATTGGATTCAAAATTTGGACGATATATGGAAAAACGAGCAGCGTGGGTTAAAAGAGGTATAACTTTCAACTCGAGTGTCGGATTTTCGCCCATGAGTACAATCCGAAATCGTCACGAAATTTTGAACATGAAAATTTGGTGTTGAAATTTAATACTATGTGACCGTATAATATAGAAGGGATGCAACCGCATAGACCATTTCGAGACCAAATTGAAGGATTTCAAATGAATTATGTGACTGCATTGGATTATACTATGCGACCGCATAGTGTAATTTGGGGCAAAATTTTCCTTTACTGAGATTTTTCATATTTTGCTATGTTTTATTTTTTATTCCATATTTTTGTAATCTCTGACGAATAATGCACGATTTTACTATATTTTTTAGGATTTTACAACTAGTATAAATATAGGAATTCTCTTTCATTGTATGGATACATTAAAAGACTTTTTATGATGAATTAAATAGAGATTTCTCTCAAGATGCTTTTGCTTCAAGTTATCTTGTTCTTCTTAAACATCGGACTTATCGGGATAGCTTCTCGTGGCGTGTACCAATCAAAGTGAGATTCGTAGGTTGTGTAATTACGGGGTTAAGGTATTCTTGTAATTGCTTTGGTTTCTTGATTCATTTAATTTTTGGATCGCTCTTTAAAGTTTTCAGGTTAGATTCATTAAATTGTGTTATTAAAAGGTCTATCCTATTGATTGTGTGGGTTGTTTAATCCATCGTTTTTGAGTCAAAATCCATAAACCTTATTGTTTGAACTTTCTTGGGTCCAATTTCATTCTTTTCTGGGTTTCATAGTGTTCGTTGTTACATGGGTTCGCATCATACCTGTGCAAATACAATAGGTTTTGTCATGTTTTCTATGACAACAACCATACTTGACCTTGCTATGAAATTAGTTATTTAAGCAGATTTATGTCCAACCTTGGTGAGCCTCATTGGGCTTGAATGAAATGGTTGCTACGATATATTGTTGTGACATTAAATATGGGACTAGTATATGAGAAAAGATTTGAAAACATAACCCTTTAGGGTTATGTGGATGCCGATTTTTGTTGGTGACAAATATAGTAGAAAATCAACCACAGCCTACTTTTTTACTCTTGGAGATAATTGCATAACTTTGAAATCTCAATTGCAACCTTTGGTTACATTATCCGACACTGAAGCTGAATGTGTTAGTTGAGGTGCGGTCTAAGCTATTAGATTCAATCAAGGGCTGAGATTTAGCCTTGGAGTTCATATCGTCCCATTAGTGATCTAAGTTAAGAGACTTTTGAGATCATTCTAGACGTTTTATGTTTCTCCTTTTTGGCTCCTCTTCATTCTTTCAGGCTGAAAAACTCTCTTTCTAGTCTTTGAGTTTTCTATAATTGATCCAATGGGATGTGTTTTGTTTATGTACAATATTGCACTAGTGGAATGGGTTGTCCTGAGCCCCTAGATTACGCCTATTTGCTGAACTTGGTCAACATTTCTTGGAGTTCTTATCTTCATCTTTACAATTTCATTGTGTGATGTTTTATACTTTGATTAATTAAAACTCGAATCAATCGAAAATTCCCAACATATCCAAAAAAATTATATATAAGAAAATTATCCTTACAAGCAAATGCACCATACTAAACCAGTAAAGCCAAAACTAACCGTACCCTGAGCCAATGCACGTGATGTAAGCCAACTAGATGGATGGCACGACGGTGCATGCACTAAGGGTTTGGACCGAACCCAACAAGATCTAGGTGACCCCTTTCCAAAGACTAATGGTATCTCTTGAAGCTCAAATTCAATTGTCAAACTTTCAGTCATTCAAAACTAAACGGCTTTCGACAAATAAATATATCATTTAATCCTTTCACGGAGTAGAACATAAATATGCCTGGTCCTATTACTTTTAGATTATTTTAGCTTAAAGTTATACCATTTGAAATGTTTAAAACTATTTTCTAACAATTTTCTACATGAATGAAATATATGTACTTTTCCAAAATAATGCAACGCGAGTACATACTCGAGTATTAAATGAAGAGAGACTGCATCGAGATAAGGAGCCAGAGACTTTGAACTTTTCCTAGTAAAAATCTTTCAAATTTATTTGTTCAATCAGTAGCAAGATGCTTTGAAAAGTCAATCATTAGTGTAAACCTATACAACAGAAGTCATACAGTTCCTTTCGAATGCAGCTGATCCTCACGCTTGTATCCATTTTAGCCTTGGAGATTACTTGGTTTATGAGTTTGTAAGAGAAATTATCATTACGAATTCTCATAGAAGTAACTCCTCTCTCATATAGGTGATCTTTATAATGAGTTTGTACTATACTAC
>NW_019235862.1:0-2180 GCF_002742605.1 Olea europaea var. sylvestris
CCAAAATGGTCGCTACATTTCCAAAAAGTACTTATGGTCCCAAAATGGACACCGGGTGCAAAAGTTACGCTCAATTCTTCGTAAGTCGACAATCCAAGCGTTCCAAATATGCAAGTGCTCATTCTTTCGATAAATGGCTAAAATCCCTCATACGTCATGATGAAGTGGTGTGTTCAATCCAAAACGGTCGCTACATTTCCAAAAAGTACTTACGGGCCCAAAACGAGCACCGGGTGCAAAAGTTACGCTCAATTCTTCGTACGCCGACAATCCAAGCGTTCCAAATATGCAAGTGCTAACGCTTTCAAAAAATGGTCGAAATCCCTCATACGTCACGACGAAGTGGTGAGTTCAATCCAAAATGGTCGCTACATTTCCAAAAAGGACTTACGGGCCCAAAACGGACATCGGGTGCAAAAGTTACGCTCAATTCTTCGTACGTCGACAATCCAAGCGGTTCAAATATGCAAGTGCTAACACTTTCGAAAAATGGCCGAAATCCCTCCTATGTCACGACGAAGTGGTGAGTTCAATCCAAAACGGTCGCTACATTTCCAAAAAGTACTTACGGGCCCAAAATGAACACCGGGTGCAAAAGTTACGCTCAATTCTTCGTACGCCGACAATACAAGCATTCCAAATATGCAAGTGCTAACGCTTTTGAAAAATGGTCAAAATCCCTCATACGTCACAACGAAGTGGTGAGTTCAATCCAAAACGGTCGCTACATTTCCATAAAGGACTTACGGGTCCAAAACGAACACCGGGTGCAAAAGTTTCGCTCAATTCTTCGTACGTCGACAATCCAAGCATTCCAAATTTACAAGTGCTCACTCTTTCGAAAAATGGATGAAATTCCTCATACGTCATGACGAAGTGGTGAGTTCAATCCAAAAGGGTCGCTACATTTCCAAAAAGTACTTACGGTCCCAAAACGGACACCGTGTGCAAAAGTTTCGCTCAATTCTTCGTACGCCGACAATCCAAGCGTTCCAAATATGCAAGTGCTCACTCTTTCGAAAAATGGCCGATGTCCCTCATACGTCACGACGAAGTGGTGAGTTCAATCTAAAACGGTCGCTACATTTCCAAAAAGTACATACGGGCCCAAAACGGGCACCGTGTGCAAAAGTTACGCTCAATTCTTCATACGCCGACAATCCAAACGTTCCAAATATGCAAGTGCTCACATTTTCGAAAAATGGCTGAAATCCCTCATACGTCACGATGAAGTGGTGAGTTCGATCCAAAACGGTCGCTACATTTCCAAAAAGTACTTACGGGCCCAAAACGAACGCCGGGTGGAAAAGTTACGCTCAATTCTTCGTACGCTGACAATCCAAGCGATCCAAATATACAAGTGCTAACACTTTCGAAAAATGGTCAAAATCCCTCATACGTCATGACGAAGTGGTGAGTTCAATCCAAAACGGTTGCCACATTTCCAAAAAGGACTTACGGGCCCAAAACGAACACCGGGTGCAAAACTTACGCTCAATTCTTCGTACGTTGACAATCCAAGTGTTCCAAATTTACGAGTGCTCACTCTTTCGAAAAATGGCCGAAATCCCTCATACGTCACAATGAAGTGGTGAGTTCAATCCCAAAGGTCGCTACATTTCCACAAAGTACCTACGGGCCCAAAACGGACACCGGGTGCAAAAGTTGCGCTCAATTCTTTGTACGTCGACAATCCAAGCATTCCAAATATGCAAGCGCTCACACTTTCAAAAAATGGCTGAAATCCCTCCTACGTCACGACGAAGTTGTGAGTTCAATCCAAAATGGTCGCTACATTTCCAAAAAGTACTTATGGTCCCAAAACGGACACCGGGTGCAAAAGTTGCGCTCAATTCTTCGTACGTTGACAATCCAAGCGTTCCAAATTTACAAGTGCTCACTCTTTTGAAAAATGGCCGAAATCCCTCATAGGTCACAACGAAGTGGTGAGTTCAATCCAAAAGGTTCGCTACATTTCCAAAAAGTATTTACGGTCCCAAAACGGACACCGTGTGCAAAAGTTATGCTCAATTTTTCGTACGTCGACAATCCAAGCGTTCCAAATATGCAAGTGCACACTATTTCGAAAAATGGCCAATATCCCTCATATGTCACGACGAAGTGGTGAGTTCAATCTAAAACGATCGCTACATTTCCAAAAAGTACATACGGGCCCAAAA
>NW_019235863.1:0-2180 GCF_002742605.1 Olea europaea var. sylvestris
CGGTGTCGGAATGGGCTCAAATTTGACTGATTGATCGGAAACAAAAATCGCGCCGGGGGCAATGTCGTCAATTTTCGCGACGGAGTCGAAATAGGCTCAAATTTCACTGATTGATCGGAAACAAAAATCGCGCCGGGGGCAATTTCGTCATTTTTCGCGACGGTCTCGGAATTGGCCCAAATTTGGCTGATTCATCGGAAACAAAAATCGCACCGGGATCATTTTCGTCATTTTTCGCGACGGTGTCGAAATGGGCTCAAATTTGACTGATTGATCGGAAACAAAAATCGCGCCGGGGGCAATTTCGTCAATTTTCGCGACGGTTTCGAAATGGGCTCAAATTTGACTGATTGATCGAGAACAAAAATCGCGTCGGGCGTAATTTCGTCATTTTTCGCGACGGTGTTGGAATTTGCCCAAATTTGGCTGATTGATCGGAAACAAAAATCGCGCCGGGGGCAATTTCGTCTTTTTTCCGATCGGAAACAAAAATCGCGCCGGGGGCAATTTCGTCTTTTTTCCGATCGGAAACAAAAATCGCGCCGGGGGCAATTTCGTCTTTTTTCCGATCGGAAACAAAAATCGCGCCGGGGGCAATTTCGTCTTTTTTCCGATCGGAAACAAAAATCGCGCCGGGGGCAATTTCGTCTTTTTTCCGATCGGAAACAAAAATCGCGCCGGGGGCAATTTCGTCATTTTTCGCGACGGTGTCGGAATGGGCTCAAATTTGACTGATTGATCGGAAACAAAAATCGCGCCGGGGGCAATTTCTTCAATTTTCGCCACGGTGTCGAAATGGGCTCAAATTAGACTGATTGATAGAAAACTAAAATCGCGCCGGGGGCAATTTCGTCTTTTTTCCGATCGGAAACAAAAATCGCGCCGGGGGTAATTTCGTCGTTTTACGCGACCGTGTTGGAATGGCCCAAATTTGGCTGATTGATCGGAAACAAAAATCGCGCCGGGGACAATTTCGTCATTTTTCGCGACGGTGTCGGAATGGGCTCAAATTTGACTGATTGATCGGATCCAAAAATCGCGCCGGGGGCAATGTCGTCAATTTTCGGGACGGTGTCGACATCGGCTCAAATTTGACTGATTGATCGGAAACAAAAATCGCGCCGGGGTCAATTTCGTCATTTTTCGCGACGGTGTCGTAATGGGCCCAAATTTGGCTGATTGAACGGAAACAAAAATCGCGCCGAGGGCATTTTCGTCAATTTTCGCGACGGTGTCGGAATGGGCTCAAATTTGACTGATTGATCGGAAACAAAAATCGCAACGGGGGCAATGTCGTCAATTTTCGGGACGGTGTCGAAATGGGCTCAAATTTCACTGATTGATCGGAAACAAAAATCGCGCCGGGGGCAATTTCGTCATTTTTCGCGACGGTCTCTGAATGGGCCCAAATTTGGCTGATTCATCGGAAACAAAAATCGCACCAAGATCATTTTCGTCATTTTTCGCGACGGTGTCGGAATGGGCTCAAATTTGACTGATTGATCGGAAACAAAAAACGCGCCGGGGGCAATTTCGTCAATTTTCGCGACGGTTTCGAAATGGGCTCAAATTTGACTGATTCATCGAAAACAAAAATCGCGCCGGGGGGTAATTTCGTCATTTTTCGCGACGGTGTTGGAATGGGCCCAAATTTGGCTGATTGAACGGAAACAAAAATCGCGCCGGGGGCAATTTCGTCATTTTTCGCGACGGTGTCGGAATGGGCAAAAATTTGACTGATTGATCGGAAATAAAAATCGAGCCGGGGGCAACTTCGTCATTTTTCGCGACGGTGTCGGAATGGGCCCAAATTTGGCTGATTGATCGGAAACAAAAATCGCGCCGAGGGCATATTCGTCAATTTTCGCGACGGTGTCGGAATGGGCTCAAATTTGACTGATTGATCGGAAACAAAAATTGCGCCGGGGGCAATTTCGTCAATTTTCGCGACGGTGTCGAAATGGGCTCAAATTTCACAGATTGATCGGAAACAAAAATCGCGCCGGGGTCAATTTCGTCATTTTTCGCGACGGTCTCGGAATGGGCCCAAATTTGGCTTATTGGTCGGAAACAAAAATCGCACCGGGAGAATTTTCTTCATTTTTCGCGATGGTGTCGGAATGGGTAAAAATTTGACTGATTGATCGGATATAAAAATCGCGCCGTGGGCAACTTCGTCA
>NW_019235864.1:0-2180 GCF_002742605.1 Olea europaea var. sylvestris
CGAAAATTAATTATTTAGAGGCCCAAACGATGGAATTTGGCTAAAATCTTGTGATACCGGGTCTGTGCCCCGAGCCCAATTTCGTGCGCCGTTTTTGATCAACCTACCAAATTTCGGCCCATTCCGACACTTTCACGATTAATGACAAAATTGCCCCTAGTGCGATTTTTCATTGTTAATTTTCTGCCCAGCACTTCTTAAACCTGACATAATTAATGCGAAAATTAATTATTCGAAGGTCCAAACGAAGGAATTTGGCTAAATCCTGTGATCCCAGGTCTGTGTCCTGAGTCTAATTTCGTGGGCCGTTTCCAATCAACCTGCCAAATTTTGGCCTCTTACGACACCATCGCGACAAATGACAAAATTGCCCCTGGTGCGGTTTTGCTTTGTTAATTTTCGGTCCTCCACTTCTTCAACCTGTCATAATTAATGAGGAAATTAATTATTCGGAGGCCCAAACGAAGGAATTTGGCTAAAATCCCGTGATCCCGGGTCTGTGCCCCGAGCTCAATTCCGCGGGCCGTTTCCAATCAACCTGCCAAATTTCGGCCCATTCCGACACCGTCGCGACAAATGACAAAATTGCCCCTGGTGCGATTTATCTTTTTTAATTTTCTGTCCAGTACTTCTTCAACTTACATAATTATTACGAAAATTCATTATTCGGAGGGCCAATCGAAGGAATTTGGCTAAAATCCCGTGATCCCGGGTCTGTCTCCCGTGATCCCGGGTTGGTGCCACGAGTCTAATTTCGCTGGCCATTTCCCATCAACCTGCCGAATTTCGGCCCATTCCTACACCGTCGCGACAAATGACAAAATTGCTCCTGGTGCGGTTTTGCTTTGTTAATTTTCTGTCCGCCACTTCTTCAACCTGACATATTTAATAAGGAAATTAATTATTCGGAGGCCCAAACGATGTAATTAGGCTAAAATCCCGTGATCCGGGGTCTGTGCCCCGAGTCCAATTTCGCGGGCCGTTTCAAAGCAACCTGCCAAATTTCGGCCCACTCCAACAACATCGTGACAAATGACAAAATTGCCCTTGGTGCGGTTTTTCTTTGTTAATTTTCTGTCCACCACTTCTTCAACCTGACATAATTAATACAAAAATTAATTATTCGGAGGCTCAAACGATGGAATTTGGCTAAAATCTCGTGATCCCGGGTCTGTGCCCCCAGTCTAATTTCGCAGGCCGTTTCCAATCAACATGCCAAATTTCGGCCCATTCCGACACCGTCACGACAAATGACAAAATTGCCCCAGGTCCAATTTTTCTTTGTTAATTTTCTGTCCACCACTTCTTCAACCTGACATAATTAATGCGGAAATTAATTATTCGAAGGCCCAAACGAAGGAATTTGCCTAAAATCCCGTGATCCCGAGTCTGTGCCCCGATTACAATTACGCGGGCCGTTTCCAATCAACCTGCCAAATTTTGGCCCATTCCGACACCGTCACGACAAATGACAAAATTGCTCCAGGTGTGATTTTTCTTTGTTAATTTTCTGTCCAGCACTTCTTCAACCTAACATAATTAATTCGAAAATTAATTATTCGAAGGCCCAAACGAAGGAATTTTGCTAAAATCCCATGATCCCGAGTCTGTGCCCCGTTTACAATTACGCGGGCTGTTTCCAATCAACCTGCGAAATTTCGGCCCATTCCGACACTGTCGCGACAAATGACAAAATTGCCCGTAGTGTGATTTTTCTTTGTTAATTTTCTATCCAGCACTTCTTCAACCTAACATAATTAATTCGAAAATTAATTATTCGGAGGCCCAAACGAAGGAATTTGCCTAAAATCCCGTGATCTCGGGTCTCTGCCACTACTCCAATTTCACGGGTAGTTTCCAATCAACCCGCCAAATTTTAACCCATTCCGACACCGTCGCAACAAATAACAAAATTGCCCCCGATGCGATTTTTCTTTGTTAATTTTCCGTCCAGCACATCTTCAACCTGACATAATTAATACGGAAATTAATTATTCTGAGGCCTAAACATAGGAGTTTAGCTAAAATCCCATGATCCCGGGTCTATGCCCCGAGTCCAATTTCCAGGGCCATTTCCAATCAACCTGCTAAATTTCAGCCCATTCCGACACCGTCGCGGCAAATGACAAAATTGCCCCTGGTGCAGTTTTGCTATGTTAATTTTCTGTCTAACACTTCTT
>NW_019235865.1:0-2180 GCF_002742605.1 Olea europaea var. sylvestris
TTTGGCGAACTGCTAGTCTAATTCTATTTGAATGGAGTCAATGAAATGTGGTTTTTGATTTCATGATAACTTCGGGTTTGTTCCTTTTTTTGCAAATTGCTAGTCTAATTCGATTGGAATCGATTCAATGAAAAGTGGTTTTTGATTTCATGATCACTTCGGGTTTGTTCGTTTTTGGATTTCATGATAACTTCGAGTTTGTTCATTTTTGACGAATTGTTAGTCAAATTCGATTTGAATCGAGTCAGTGAAAAGTTGTTTTTGATTTCATGATAAGTTCGGGTTTGTTCGTTTTTCGCGAACTGCTAGTCAAAATCAATTGGAACTGAGCAAGTGGATTTTGATTTCATGAAAACTTCGGGGTCCTTCATTTTTGGCGAATTGCTAGTCTAATTCGATTGGAATCGAGTCAATGATAAGTGGTTTTCGATTTCATGATAACTTCGAGTTTGTTCGTTTTTGTCAAGTTGCTAGTCAAATTCGATTGGAATCGATTCAATGAAAAGTGGTTTTTGATTTCATGATAACTTCGGGCTTGTTCGTTTTTGGAGAATTGCTAGTCTAATTCTATTGGAATCGAGTCAATGATAAGTGGTTTTCGATTTCATGATAACTTCGAGTTTGTTCGTTTTTGTCAAGTTGCTAGTCAAATTCGATTGGAATCGATTCAATGAAAAGTGGTTTTTGATTTCATGATAACCTCTGGTTTGTTTGTTTTTCACGAATTGCTAGTCAAATTCAACTGGAACAGTGCTAATGAAAAGTGGATTTTGATTTCATGAAAATTTCAGGTTTGTTCGTTTTTGACGAATTGCTAGTCTAATTCGATTGGAATCGAGCCAATGAGAAGAGGTTTTTGCTTCCGAGATAACCTTGACTTTGTTCGTTTTTGGCGAATTGCTAGTCAAATGCGATTGGAATCGATTCAATGAAAAGTAGTTTTTAATTTTATGATAACTTCGGGTTTATTCGTTTTAAGAGAATTGCTAGTCAAATTCGATTGGAATCAAGTCAATGAAAAGTAGTTTTTGATTTCATGATAACTTCTGGTTTGTTCATTTTTGGCAAATTGCCTGTCAAATTCTATTGGAATCCAGTCAAAGAAAAGTGGTTTCTGATTTCATGATAACTTTGGGTTTGTTCATTTTTGGCGAATTGCAAGTCAAATTCGATTGGAATCGAGTCAATGAAAAGCGATTTTTGATTTCATGATAACTTCTGGTTTGTTCGTTTTTGGCGAATTGCTAGTCTAATTCGATTGGAATCGAGCCAATGAAAAGTGGTTTTTGATTTCATGATCACTTCGGGTTTGTTCGTTTTTGGCGAACTGCTAGTCTAATTCGATTGGAATCGAGTCAATGAAAAGTAGTTTTTGATTTCATGATAACTTCCGGTCTGTTCGTTTTTGGCGAATTACTAGTCTAATTCGATTGGAATCGAGTCAATGAAAAGCGATTTTTGATTTCATGATAACTTCGGGTTTATTCGTTTTTGGCGAATTGCTAGTCAAATTCGATTGGAATCGAGTCAGTGAAAAGTGGTTTTTGATTTCATGATAACTTCGGGTTTATTCGTTTTTGGCGAATTGCTAGTCAAATTCGATTGGAATCGAGTCAGTGAAAAGTGGTTTTTGATTTCATGATAACTTCGGGTTTATTCGTTTTTGGCGAATTGCTAGTCAAATTCGATTGGAATCGAGTCAGTGAAAAGTGGTTTTTGATTTCATGATAACTTCGGGTTTATTCGTTTTTGGCGAATTGCTAGTCAAATTCGATTGGAATCGAGTCAGTGAAAAGTGGTTTTTGATTTCATGATAACTTCGGGTTTATTCGTTTTTGGCGAATTGCTAGTCAAATTCGATTGGAATCGAGTCAGTGAAAAGTGGTTTTTGATTTCATGATAACTTCGGGTTTATTCGTTTTTGGCGAATTGCTAGTCAAATTCAATTGCAATAGAGCCGACGAAAAGGGGATTTTGATTTCATGAAAACTTCGGGCCGTTCGTTTTTGGCGAATTGCTAGTCTAATTCGATTGGAGTCGAGTCAATGAAAAGTAGTTTTTGATTTATGATAACTTCTGGTTTGTTCATTTTTGGCAAACTGGTAGTCAAATTCGATTGGAATCGAGTCAGTGAAAAGTGGTTTTTGTTATCATGATAACTTCGGGTTTATTCGTTTTTG
>NW_019235866.1:0-2179 GCF_002742605.1 Olea europaea var. sylvestris
GAAATAAAGACTAGGTCTCGCTATCTTCGATGCGTTTGCCAGTAGTCTATCTTTTTCTACTGACCTATCACTGATAAGTTATCCGGGTTCTCACCTTTTAATTGTCTTATCGATGATATGCAGTTGTACTTATCCATGTGCTTATCGTTGCGTGAGATGTGGGGAGTTTGGCGGATTTGAAATGCTGAATTCAAATGCAGTTGAATATTCTAGTTGCGTTACAGGCGGCACTCGTGTCGCTTTCCTTAATATTTAAAATACCTCATCCCCACCTTTTTATCGCGAGATTTACAATTTTATCTCGTTTTCTGGTATTGCTCATCTCTTTCGGCACGACCATATAAGATTTGGCTCCATTAAAAATAGTTTTTGAGGAAAAATATATTTTATAATAATGATTTTTTTATGAAGAAAAACGTGATTAAAGAATTAAAAAAATTAAATTTACTTGTAATATTATTTTATAAAAGAATGTTTGTTTAAAAATAAGAAAAAGAAAAAGAGAAAATTTCATAACTTAGAAATTAAATATCATTCATTTCACAATTTATAAATTATTTGGTTACAAATTAATTTTTGGTCACAACTTATCAAATTAATGACTGCAACTTATTTCTTTGTTACAAATCAAAAATTATAGGTCACAAATTATTTATCAATCATTAATCAAAAATTTTAAAAATCACAGATTATTTATCGATCATAAAATCAAAATTTTTATTAGTCACAATTCATTTATTTACTGTAAATGATTAGATTAATTGGTAACGACTTAATCAATCGTGAGTCACAGTCAAAACTTTTAGGTCACATTACAAAATAACTAATTTTTAATTATAATCAACTAAATAATAGGTTACAAATATCCAACCCCATCTCAAGCAATCAACATCGTCGCCGCCACCAACAACCACACCACTGCCTCTGCGACTACAAGCAGCACCACCACCACTAAAGCGACTACAATCACTCTCCATCGAGACTACAAGTAGCACCACCACACCCCAAGCAGATTCACCACCACCGCCATACACTCATCGCCACTACGAGACAACATGAAAACCCCCACAGAAGTAGATCTAATCAGGCCATAGATTGACGACGGAGTCGATGTCTTCTTCGGATAGGAGAAAGTGAGGCATAGAGAGTGAGAGAGAAACGAGATAGGAGAGGAATGAGATGAGAAATTAATTAGGATTTGTGATAAAATTTATATTATAATATTTAATATTTAAATATAAAAATATTTGATTTTTGAACAATAAAACATCTAACCTGATTTTAGAATTCTGAATTTTTAAAGTACGGTGTGGTGTAATTTCCACAAAGAAAAATACATTTGAAATAAAATGGAGCCCAAACAATGGTTCAGTATAAATCTTGTTTGGGCTCCATTAAAATAAATTTTGCAAAAAAGTATATTTTAAAATATTCTTTTTGAAAAATGAGAAGAAATTTTAATTTATGTGTAATACTATTTTATTAGAGAACATATAATTAAAAATAAAATAGAAAAAAATGCAATTTTAAAAAGTAAGTCCAGGTAAGGGCTAAAACATCATTGAACAATGTAACATATAATATTTTAATTTTTTCAATACTGTTATTGTAGAATAAAGTTTGAATTGATGACGATCGTTATTCTTCGACACAATCGTACATTGAAGTAAAGATTGAGCCCTTGTTTTATAATCACTTTCTTTTTTCCAAATAATGATCATCGAATAGGGCTAAATTATCATAGAGATACACAAATTGAATAAGATCATGCCCTCAGTTTAAACACATATTACAATAGGTCTAAATGCTAAGCCATCAAAACATGAGTGTGTGACCTCAACAAAGAGAGGTCATAAATTAACATTCCAATAAGTCCCTATTTGAGATCCATTTTTTCGTGTATAATGAGTTTTTAAATAGTAAATTTTTTAAGAATGTGTGGTTAAAAATTCAGAAAAAATTTTGAATTTATTTGAAAAATATTTTATTGTAAAAATGTGTAATTGAAAATTCAATAAGTATGCTTTTTTTTTTTTTGAAAAAATGATTGTCAAGCCGAGACTAAATGACTGTTGGTCTCCCAGCCCAAGGTCTACTCCATGATTAGTCCAATATTTAATTAAATAATTAAATTAACATATATCTATTTGAAATTATTCTTTTCATACCCACATTGCAG
>NW_019235867.1:0-2179 GCF_002742605.1 Olea europaea var. sylvestris
AAATAGGTTATGGTCCCCAGATCACACGCAACGAATTATTCATTCTCTACTGCATCCCATCACAGAGAGGAAAATGAGACTGCATGTAGATTTTGAAGATCATACCGCGAAATCCATATTGCATTAACCATGTCAGATTCAGGTATGCTTCCGCTTTAATTCTTAAATTTCTCGATGATTTAACATGAAAGATCCAATAATTTAAAGCATTAAATTATCCAACAATGTCTACTGCTGATGAAGAAAGTGTCTCAGATATTTATGTCATCTAATTAGAATACTATACACCCTACATCGCAAAATAAGACCAATATTCTCCATGTTAACCAATTGACTAGAAATACTCTCATATTGCTCAAGGCATGAAACAGTCGTTGGATGGAATTTTTCTATCTTATTGAAAAATATGACCATATCATTAGCAAATGATAAGTGAGAAGTATTCGTATTACTTCCATGTTTAAATCCCAACTTGGATATCACTAAAACTGGTGGGTACATATGCCTTAGCTACATCAATCTCAAGGACAACATTACCTTCCCTCACCCTCTAGAGTATGAAGTAGCTCAAAGCTAGGAAGAAGTTATTTCCATTAACTCAGCCCAAAATGAAACCGCTTTACTGAGGAGACATGATATGTAGAAGTAAATAACTCAATCATGAATTCAACAGCTTATTGATTGCATTATTGAACATTGTGCATAAGCTAGTAGATCGAAACTCAGACCACCTACAAGCACCATCCATTTTGGGGAGCAAAACAATCTAGGTAGCAGCAAATTCTCTAGGTAGGTGATGTAAGTGTTATGCCCTAGGCCCAATCAACTTTGGACATAAATAGTTTTAATATATAATTGATGTGATTTATGGCAGATCTATTATTTAGTTAATTAATATTCAATTGAATTAAATAATGGAGTCCATAGATTCAAATTTTAGTAATTTGTTAATCACAAGGAATTGTGATTGTAAGATACAAATTACATATGATTGAATCTTAAATCATCCATGGTCGTAAGTAATAACGAGATACGGATATCGTTATTATGGATAGACCATTACGTGTGACATTTCTTACTTATGAAGTAAGCAGCTAATCTTACAAGTTAAAGTGTGGTGATACTTAAATAAACACGTGGATGTTTTGTTGTAGAACAAAATATTGGAGATCCGCTGAGAGATTCCACATGGATAACTATTTGAGTGTCAGTGGTTAATTTCTAACGTTAGGTAGTAGAATTGGTCATTTGACTTGAGATCATCATAGTGTCTTATATGAGGATAGTCATACTATGGCTATGTTGGATGTTGCTCTATCAAGGGCCCCTAATACGACGTTGCTAGGGTACGTCAAGAATCATATAAAGGTTGTGAATGGCCAATAGATGATTCGCCACTTTTAGATAGTAAGAGATTATGATCTATCTTTCATTCAGTTAAGTCTATAATGAAATCCTTGACTAAGGTATACTCATAAGTAGAAAAGATGTCTTCGACTTATATTGACTTAATAGTGGAATGAAAGATATGATTGATAATTGAGATTGTCATTTATCCATAACTCGTAATTGATCGGATCATATTGACGAACGAATTATAGTTTTACGATAAACGAACAAATTTGAATTTGTCATACCATGTGACAGTTTTCGTCACATGTATTGTATTGAGACATTGTTAAATGTCAATCTAGGATGACGAGTGTGAACTGGTGATAGATTAAAATTGTGTTTTAATTTATCAATTTTGATTAGATCAAAATAATATTTTAAGTCATTAGGTATTGTGGTTGGGAACCTGATGGATCACACACAAAAGGAGAACAGGAAGATTGTAATTTGTCAATTAATTAATTTAATAAGCGTTTGATAAATTAATGAATTGGATTGTTTATTTATATGCCCGAATTAATTAATTAGATTAATTAGTTCAAGGACCGAATTTAATTAAATGAATGGAAAGAATACATATATCCGGTGTATTGTATACACCAGTTCATATGTGAGGTTTTTTAAAAAAAAAATTCATAACTCAGGTATTATATATATATATATATATATTTCTGTTACAGCAGTTTGGAAATCAAGCTCAGTTACCATTTATAACAGGATTCTTTCCACTACAACAATCGAGATCTCAACCAAAAGAGCCCAAATTTCAGAATTTCACGTCACAACC
>NW_019235868.1:0-2179 GCF_002742605.1 Olea europaea var. sylvestris
GAATGAGCACTTTTATATTTGGAACGCTTGGATAGTCGGCGTACGAAGAGTTGAGCATAACTTTTGCACACGGTGTCCGTTTTTGGCCCATAAGTACTTATTGGAAATGTAGCGACCGTTTTGGATTGAACTCACAACTTCTTCGTAACGTTCGAGGGATTTCGACCATTTTTCAAAAGAATGAGCACTTTTATATTTGGAAGGCTTGGATAGTCGGCGTACGAAGAATTGAGCGTAACTTTTGCACACGATGTCCATTTTGGGCCCATAAGTACTTATTGGAAATGTAGCGACCGTTTTGGCTTGAACTCACAACTTCGTCGTGACGTTCGAGGGATTTCGACCATTTTTCGAAAGAATGAGCACTTTTATATTTGGAAGGCTTGGATAGTCGGCGTACGAAGAATTGAGCGTAACTTTTGCACACGATGTCCATTTTGGGCCCATAAGTACTTTTTGGAAATGTAGCGACCGTTTTGGATTGAACTCACAACTTCGTCGTGACGTTCGACGGATTTTAGGCATTTTTCAAAACAATGAGTACTTTTATATTTGGAACGCTTGGATAATCGGCGTACGAAGAATTGAGCGTAACTTTTGCACACGGGGTCCCTTTTTTGGTCCATAAATAATTTTTGGAAATGTAGCGACCGTTTTGGATTGAACTCACAACTTCGTCGTGACGTTCGAGGGATATCAGGCATTTTTTGAAAGAATGAGCACTTTTATATTTGGAACGCTTGGATAGTCGGCGTACGAAGTGTTGAGCAAAACTTTTGCACACGGTGTCCGTTTTTGGCCCATAAGTACTTTTTGGAAATGTAGCGACCGTTTTGGATTGAACTCACAACTTCTTCGTAACGTTCGAGGGATTTCGACCATTTTTCAGAAGAATGAGCACTTTTATATTTGGAACGCTTGGATAATCGGCGTACGAAGAATTGAGCTTAACTTTTGCACACGGTGTTCGTTTTGGGTCCATAAGTACTTTTTGGAAATGTAGCGACCGTTTTGGCTTGAACTCACAACTTCGTCGTGACGTTCGAGGGATTTCGACCATTTTTTGAAAGAATGAGTACTTTTATATTTGGAACGCTAGGATAGTCGGCATGCGAAGAATTGAGCGTAACTTTTGCACACGGCGTCCGTTTTGGGCCCATAAGTACTTTTTGGAAATGTAGCGACCGTTTTGGCTTGAACTCACAACTTCGTCGTGACGTTCGAGGGATTTCGACCATTTTTTGAAAGAATGAGTACTTTTATATTTGGAACGCTAGGATAGTCGGCATGCGAAGAATTGAGCGTAACTTTTGCACACGGCGTCCGTTTTGGGCCCATAAGTACTTTTTGGAAATGTAGCGACCGTTTTGGATTAAACAGACAACTTCTTCGTGACGTTCGAGGGATTTCAACCATTTTTCGAATGAATGAGCACTTTTATATTTTGAACGCTTGGATAGTCGGCGTACGAAGAATTGAGCATAACTGTTGCACACGGCGTCCATTTTGGGCCCATAAGTACTTTTTGGAAATGTAACGACCGTTTTGGATTCAACTCACAATTTCTTCGTGACGTTCGAAGGATTTAAACCATTTTTCGAAAGAATGGGTACTTTTATATTTGGAACGCTTGGATAGTCGGTGTACGAAGAATTGAGCGTAACTTTTGCACACGGTGTCCGTTTTTGGCCCATAAGTAATTTTTGGACACGTAGCGACCGTTTTGGATTGAACTCACAACTTCTTCGTGACATTCGAGGCATTTCGACCATTTTTCGAAAGAATGAGCACTTTTATATTTGGAACGCTTGGATAGTCGGCGTACGAAGAATTGAGCGTAACTTTTCCACCCGGTGTCCGTTTTTGGCCCATAAGTACTTTTTGGAAATGTAGCGACCGTTTAGGATTGAACTCACAACTTCGTCGTGACGTTCGAGGGATTTCGGCCATTTATCGAAAGAATGAGCACTTTTATATTTGGAACGCTTGGATAATCGGCGTACGAAGAATTGAGCGTAACTTTTCCACCCGGTGTCCGTTTTTGGCCCTTAAGTTCTTTTTTGGGAATGTAGCGACTGTTTTGGATTGAACTCACCACTTCGTCGTGACGTTCGAGGGATTTCGGCCATTTATCGAAAGAATGACCACTTTTATATTTGGAACGCTTGGATAATCGGCG
>NW_019235869.1:0-2179 GCF_002742605.1 Olea europaea var. sylvestris
GAAAAACTTGGTTAGTCATTACTCAAGATTGTATAATCTAAAAAAAAAAGTGAACATTGCTCTGATATCAATTGATAGCCCAAGAATAACTAACCAAGAGGGGGATGAATTGGTTATTTGAAACTTTTTAGAAAATAAGTTCAAATTTAAGCAAATAACAATTAAAATAATAAGTAAGCAAGATATCACAAAAATAATAAGAGGAAGGGAAGAGAGAGCGCAAACGATGTAATAAGGAGGTTCGATCCAATCAACGATCTACGTCCCCCGTTACCAAGCTCTCTGTCATGAGTAAGGCCTTTTCCACTATATTTGATTGACTTATGATGCAATTCAACCTTTACAGAGCTTCCAGTGACTTACAATCAAGAAGCATCGATCCTTTTACACCATTGAGATTTCCGAGACCTCAACATGACCCACAATCCAAAAATAAGAGAATTGAAATTACAAGTGAAAAATTTCTCTCTTAATAAATGATATAGACTTAGTTTGAATATAAGAGAGAAGATAGGTAAACACTTTAATTGATAGCAAAGAAAGTAGCTCAAGTGTTTTGATTGAAAAAATTTTTGTTGAGATAAATGATTTTTCAACTTTTGATCACTCAAAAAGTTTTTCAATAAATGAATGATTTGATCTTTAAAAGAGTGAAAAATAAGGTTGAAAGAATCAATAAAATACTTCACTTAATGCTCATGAATAGTTTTTTAAATAGTGAAGAGAAAGCGGTATTTAAAGCTCTCAAAAATCTTCCTAACGGTCAAGAATCTGCCCTACCGGACAAGTGTACCGGATCGTCTGGTATATACCGGACAAGGCTACTAGCCGTTGGTGAGTCAGGTATTAGAACGTTAAAAATTTTGATCGTTGGACAAAGACCTTTACTGGATCGTCCGGTACACTACTGGACTGTCCGATAGCTCAATTCTCAAAAATAGATTTTTCCTTGAATGATTTTATTTTGAGCTCCTGAGACTTCTTTGCTAAATATTAAAATGTTATACCTTTACATATAAATTCAAGAGTTCTAATATAATTTTCTTCAATATGCTCGATCATCAAGGTTTATGACTTCGATCTTGATTCCTCTTGACATTGGCATTCGTTTCGTTCTACATGAGTGCATTTATCTTGTCCTATGCATGAATCTTCATTTTGATGCGATGGTCGATTTGATTTCAACTATCATGATTCAAAAGTAGGTTTGTTAGAACTAAAATTAAATCTTATTTGTTATAATCAAAATATAGACCGAAGTCAACCATGTCAACAAAATCCTAGCCACAGCTAAAAACCCATTTGGATGTTGCCACGTAGGCCATCCATAATCCAAATAATTAGCCAAAGCAACTTTCAAAGATAGCTCCCTTTTAATAGTAACACACACTTTTGGTCTTCTCATTGGTTTCTTGTTGCTGAATTCCACATGGAAAGCCAGTCATAATCGTCCAATACCTGCAAAAAATATTTAACTTGTATAAAAATGTAGTAAAGTCAATCAAGATTTAAATTTTTCAACAGATAATACTTTTGTCCCCATATCTAAAATATTTTTATTAGTATGAACTTTAAACAAATTAACTTCATCTATAGAGATCTTTTCTCTAATAAACGATATTTCACCTCAGTATGTTTTGATCTTTCATAATAAATTGGGTTTTTGCTAAGCAAAAGTGCACTCTAGCTATCAATAAAGATAGTGAGAGTATCATATAGAATGTTCAATTCATTTAAAATTCTATTGTAATTGTTTCATCAATAAAATTGTTTGATTCAATTTGTACTATCAACACAAGCCTCATCGCAATTTTGATCATGCTATCTTACTTCATCCCATCAAATGTGCGCACTTCCTTACATATTATGATTAATCTACTTGTACATGCACCCTTGACATTTTAAATGACATTCTCTCTGTGGGTAGGAAATTTGGTAATTAATTGAAAAGAATGTTGTTAAGTACTTGTTTGGTAGGGATTTTGATAATTGATTTTTTGACCGTTAGAGATAAAGTAGGTCCTACATATGAGAGAAGAATTCAAAAATGACGGTTGAAATAGTAAAATAATGGTCAAAAATTGATTTTAATTGGTTTAAAATTTGTAAAACAAGTATTAAGACTTAAAATTAATGTACAAAAAATTATCAACTCACGTACAATGTCAAACTTGATATT
>NW_019235870.1:0-2179 GCF_002742605.1 Olea europaea var. sylvestris
GACAAATGACAAAATTGCCCCTGGTGCGGTTTTTCTTTTTTAATTTTTTGTCCAGCATTTCTTCAACCTGACATAATTAATACAAAAATTAATTATTCGGAGGCCCAATTGAAGGAATTTAGCTAAAATCCCATGATCCCGGGTCTGTGCCCCGAGTCCAATTTCGTGGGCCGTTTCCAATCGACCTGCCAAATTTTGGCCCAATTCGACGCCGTCGCGACAAATGACAAAATTACCCTTGTTGTGGCTTTGCTTTTGTTAATTTTCTGTCCAGCACTTCTTCAACTTGCCATAATTAATAAGCAAATTAATTTTTTGCAGGCCCAAACGAAGGAATTTGGCTAAAATCTCATGATCCAGGGTCTGTGCCCCAAGTCCAATTTTGCGGCCCGTTTCCAATCAACCGACCAAATTTCGGCCCATTCCGATACCGTCGAGACAACTGACAAAATTGCCCCTGGTCCGAATTTTATTTGTTAAATTTCTGTCCAGCACTTCTTCAAACTGACATAATTAATGCTGAAATTAATTATTCAGAGGCCCAAACGATGGAATTTGGCTAAAATCCCGTGATCCCGGGTCTGTGCCCCGAGTTCAATTCCGCGGGCCATTTCCAATCAACCTTCCGAATTTCGGACCATTTCGACACCGTCGCGACAAATGACAAAATTGCCCCTGGTGCGGTTTTTCTTTTTTAATTTTTTATCCAGCATTTTTTCAACCTAACATAATTAATACGAAAATTAATTATTCGGAGGCCCAATTGAAGGAATTTGGCTAAAATCCCATGATCCCGGGTCTGTGCCCCGAGTCCAATTTCGTGGGCCGTTTCCAATCGACCTGCCAAATTTCGGCCCAATTCGACACCGTCGCGACAAATGACAAAATTACCCTTGTTGTGGCTTTACTTTTGTTAATTTTCTGTCCAGCACTTCTTCAACCTGCCATAATTAATAAGCAAATTAATTTTTCGCAGGCCCAAACGATGGAATTTGGCTAAAATCTCATGATCCAGGGTCTGTGCCCCAAGTCCAATTTCGCGGCCCATTTCCAATCATCCTACCAAATTTCGGCCCATTCCGATACCGTCGAGACAACTGACAAAATTGCCCCTGGTCCGAATTTTATTTGTTAAATTTCTGTCCAGCACTTCTTCAAACTGACATAATTAATGCTGAAATTAATTATTCGGAGGCCCAAATGATGGAAATTGGCTAAAATCCCGTGATCCCGGGTCTGTGCCCCGAGTTCAATTCCGCAGGCCATTTCCAATCAACCTTCCGAATTTCGGACCATTTCGACACCGTCAAGACAAATGACAAAATTGCCCCTGGTGCGGTTTTTCTTTTTTAATTTTTTGTCCAGTATTTCTTCAACCTAACATAATTAATACGAAAATTAATTATTCGGAGGCCCAACTGAAGGAATTTGGCTAAAATCCCATGATCCCGGGTCTGTGCCCCGAGTCCAATTTCGTGGGCTGTTTCCAATCGACCTGCCAAATTTCGGCCCATTCTGATACCGTCGAGACAACTGACAAAATTGCCCCTGGTCCGGATTCTATTTGTTAAATTTCTGTCCAGCACTTCTTCAAACTGACATAATTAATGCTGAAATTAATTAATCGGAGGCCCAAACGATGGAATTTGGCTAAAATCCCGTGATCTCGGGTCTGTGCCCCGAGTTTAATTCCGCAGGCCATTTCCAATCAACCTTCCGAATTTCGGGCCATTTCGACACCGTCGCGACAAATGACAAAATTGCCCCTGGTGCGGTTTTTCTTTTTCAATTTTTTGTCCAGCATTTCTTTAACCTGACATAATTAATACAAAAATTAATTATTCGAAGGCCCAATTGAAGGAATTTGGCCAAAATCCCATGATCCCGGGTCTGTGCCCCGAGTCCAATTTCGTAGGTCGTTTCCAATCAACCTGCCGAATTTCGGCCCAATTCGACACCGTCGCGACAAATGACAAAATTACCCTTGTTGTGGTTTTGCTTTGTTAATTTTCTGTCCAGCACTTCTTCAACCTGCCATAATTAATAAGCAAATTAATTTTTCAGAGGCCCAAACGAAGGAATTTGGCTAAAATCCCGTGATCCCGAGTCAGTGCCCCAAGTCCAATTTCGCGGACCGTTTCCAATCAACCTGCCAAATTTCGGCCCATTCCGACACCGT
>NW_019235871.1:0-2179 GCF_002742605.1 Olea europaea var. sylvestris
GAAATCAAAAATCACTTTTTATTGGCTCGATTCCAATCGAATTAGACTACCAATTCATCGAAAACGATCAAACCCGAAGTTATTAAAATATCAAAAACCTCTTTTCATTAGCTCGATTCCAATCGAATTAGACTAGCAAGTTGCCAAAGACGAACAAACCCGATGTTATCTTGAAATCAAAAACCACTTTTCATTAGCCCGATTCCAATCGAATTTGACTAGCAATTTGCCAAAGACGAACACACCCGAAGTTATCATGAAATCAAAAACCACTTTTCATTGGCTCGATTCCGATCGAATTAGACTAGCAATTCGCCAAAAACGAACAAATGCGAAGTTATCATGTAATAAAAAACCACTTTTCGTTTGCTCGATTCCTATCGAAGTAGACTAGCAACTAGCCAAAAATGAACAAACCCAAAGTTATCATGAAATCAAAAACTACTTTTCATTGGCTCGATTCCAATCGAATTAGACTAGCGATTTGCTAAAGACGACCAAACCTTACATTATCTTGAAATCAAAAACCACTATTCATTGGCTCCATTCGAATCGAATTAGACTAGCAATTTTCCAAAGACGAACAAACCTGATGTTATCATGAAATCGAAAACCACTTTTTAATGGCTTGATTCCAATCGAATTAGACTAGCAATTTGCCAAAGATGAACAAACCTGATGTTATCATGAAATCAAAAGCCACTTTTCATTTGCTCGATTCTAATCGAATTAGACTGGCAATTTGCAATAAAAGAACAAACCCGAAGCTATCATGAAATCAAAATTACTTTTCGTTGGCTCAATTCCAATCGAAATAGACTAGCAATTCGTTGAAAACGATCAAACCCAAAGTTATCGTGAAATCAAAAACCACTTTTCGTTGGCTCGATTCCAATCGAATTAGACTAGCAATTTTCGAAAACAATAAAATTCGAAGTTATCATGAAATCAAAAAAAACTTTTCATTGGCTTGATTCCAATCAAATTAGACTAGCATTTCGCCAAAAACGAATAGGCCTGAAGTTATCATTAAATGAAAAACCACTTTTCATTGGCTCGATTCCAATCGAATTAGACAAGCAATTTAGCAAAGACAAACAGGCCCGATGTTATCGTGACATCAAAAACCACTTTTCATTGGCTCGATTCCAATCGATTTAGACTAGTAACTTGCCAAAGACGAACACATCCAAAGTCATCATGAAATCAAAAACCACTTTCCATTGGCTTGATTCCAATCGAATTAGACTAGGAGTTCGTAAAAAATGAACAAACACGAAGTTATCATGAAATCATAAACCACTTTTCATTGGCTCGATTCCAATCGAATTAGACTAGCGTTTCACCAAAAACGAACATACCCAAAGTTATCATAAAATCAAAAATCCCTTTTCAGTAGCTCGATTCCAATCGAATTAGACTAGCAATTTGCCAAAGACGAACACACCCGATGTTATCACGAAATCAAAAACCACTTATCATTAGCTCGATTTCAATCGAATTAGACTAGCAATTCGCCAAAAATGAACAAACGCGAAGTTATCATGAAATCGAAAATCACTTTTCATTGGCTCTATTCCAATCGAAGAAGACTTGCAATTTTCCAAAGACGAACATACCCGATATTATCATGAAATCGAAAACCACTTTCATTGGCTCGATTCCAATCGAATTAGACTAGCAATTTGCCAAAAGTGATAAAACCCGAAGTTATCATGAAATCAAAAACAACTTTTCATTGGCTCGATTCCAATTGAATTAGTCTAGTATTTCACAAAAAACGAACAAACCCGAAGTTATCATGAAATCAAAAACATCTTTTAATTGGCTCGATTCCAATAGAATTAGACTAGCAATTTGCCAAAGGCGAACACACCCGATGTTATAATGAAATCAAAAACCACTAATCATAGGCACGATTCCAATCGAATTTGTCTAGTATTTCGCCAAAAATGAACAAACCCGAAGTTATCATGAAATCAAAAACAACTTTTCATTGGTCGATTCCAATCGAATTAGATTAGCAATTCCCCAAAAAAGAATAAACCCAAAGTTATCATTAAATCAAAAACCGCATTTCATTGCCTCGATTCCAATCGAATTAGACTAGCAATTTGCCAAAGACGAACAAACCCGACGTTATCATGAAATCAGAAAACACTTTTCATTGGCTCAATTC